>NC_053028.1:701407395-701707395 GCF_003073215.2 Triticum urartu
AACAGCGCTTGTTCTTTTTATCTAGGTGGGTTCAATAAAGCCGCTGAAAACTCAAGTACTCCCTCCGTTCCTAAATATTTGTCTTTCTAGAGATTTCAACAAGTGATTACAGACGGAGGAAAATGAGTGAATCTACACTCTAAAATATGTCTATATACATCCGTATGTGGTAGTCCATTTGAAATCTCTAAAAAGACAAATATTTAGGAACAGAGGGAGTAGAACAATGGTATGCATTATGCAACAGCTGATTTTGTGCCCAAGATGTATGATGAGGGTCTCGTCCGGCCGATCGGCATACATTTAAGCACTAGCATCTGCCAAGGAGAAAACAGCTGAGCGATTGATTAATTGCACACTGGCCCTTTTTTTTGTCTGAAAGAAAAAAAAATCTACAGACTGACTTGGTGTTCCGGACCGGATATCTCGGCAGATCAACTGCGCGGCAGATCTCTGCGCTGCAGTAGAGGCTTATCTTAGCTCGAGCAACATCAAATGCGGTTCGATTTGAAGGTCGGATGGATAGACGGACGGACCTCGGAGGCCATGACGGCGGCGGCGAAGCGCCCGCAGCCCCGCCACCCGCGTCCCCTCCGCCGGCATCGCCTCCTCCGCCGCCGCCGCGAGGGCTCCTCTTCTCCTCCCCTCTGCCGGTGCTGCCACTGCTGCTGCTTCCTTTTTTTTTGGAGCGAAGCTAATAGCCTGATGATGCTGGGCCTGCCGAGCCCCGCGCCTGTTGGGCCTGGGCCGCGCGCGTCGGGGCCAACCGGAACCGGGCGCCTCCCCGGCCCGACCCCCGCCTACACAAACCAAATCGAACCAGCGAAACCCATTCCGGCTCGAGCACGGTCAACCCAGCCGCATCGCACGCCCGACGCGCAGCCGAAACCCTAGCCCCGCCCCCCCCCTTCCCCCCCCCCCCCCCCCCCCCCCCCCCCCCCCCCCCCGCCATGGTGAGCCCCTCCCCCTCCCCTTCGCCGCTCTCCTTCCCGAGGCCCTCCCTCGGTTTGTCTGTCTGTCTCCGTGCTGACGGCTCGTTTTTGGCTGCTCCTCTTCTCTTCGCAGGCCGACTCCCCGCGCCGGAGGTAAATGGCGACGCCGGCCTCCTCGGATCTCTCACCTACTCTCTCTCTCTCGCCCTCTCTTTCTCCCCCTATCCGATTTGGTGCCTGGTTCGAATTTATTTTCGACTTCGTTGGGCGCCCGCTCTGGTCCGGGCCTAGGGATGCCGCTAGGAGCCGTAGCTTCGGTTTAGGGGATTGATCGATTGGTTGATGTCGGTAGGCGCAGGTCTACACGGGGCATCAGAGGATGCGTATCCTGCTGCGGCGTAGCTGCGGATCTCGCTGTCCGCCTCTTCTTTTCGGGCTGGACTGTAGCTTGTGAGATTTTGACTGACTGGATGTGTGTTGCGTGTGAAGTAGCCGTGCGCGGATCTCGTTGTCTGCCTGTCCCTTTGAGCTGGATTGTAGTTTGTAAGATTTGATGAAAGTTATTAGGTTTGCGGTTAACTCTGGTACGGTGCTCACCATGGCAGTTCCCCAAGCTCTAGCAGTTTTACTGTTTGTTACTAGAACACTTGCCTTGCTGATATATAGATATAGACGCACTGTTTCACCCACCTTAATCTGACATAACTACAGAACGTGCAAGTTTATGGTGGCATCATGGGATTAGGTTTGCCAATAAATAAACTTCAGAGTTTAAGTGGTTACTGATAAACTAGAGTATAACAGCGTAGTAAATATCTGATTGGGGTTCAGATCTGAAACGCAGCTCAGCTGGGGAGGTGGGGATGTGTACACACAGCCCCACACACCTATAGTTTGTTGCAAATGTGCGTCAACTAGATCTGTCTTAGAGGCTAAGGGGTCTGTTTGGATGGCAGCCGTGAGCAGCCATGCCAAAATTTGGAGTTGACCACTAGCCAGGGCATTTGTCTGGATTGAAGCCAGTTTTTCCAGCCGCTGACAAAATTTTCGTCCCCAGTTCATTTTTCACGCCTGTGCCTTGGCATGCCACCGGTGCCTGATTTCTGCGCCAATTAATTGGCTCACCCTGGTTTGGTAGGGTCCTGGACGCCAACCAAACGGCCCCTATAAGAAGTAGGAGGTTTTACGCGATGCTGATGGATGAACAGATTATTCAATGAACTCCAGTAGTCCACATACAGAGCTAAAATTGACTACATGTTACTTACTGCCCTTATTCCTCTATCCATTTCTCATAATATTTATTCGCTCAGTGTTTCGTTAGGCAAGCAGTTCATTGGACACAAGGCCCTCACAATATTTGTGAAGTTACACAAAGTTATGGCTGTGCTCTGCTATCCAATGTGCTTTGTTCTCCTTGGCAAGCCAAGTAGATTACTATAGGAAAATGTTAGGGAAGAAAATATCTTTCTCAGAATTTGTTGAGCAGTCTATTGATTGTTTCATACTTCCAGGTACACAAGGCCCTCAAGGTCCCCTTCTCCTTATAAGGGACGCCAAAAGCAAATGTCAAGGTCAAGATCACCTGTAGCTCAATCCCAGTCTAGATCTCCATCGCCTGATCCTAGAGCTCAGGCGAGGTCAAGATCTCGAAGCCCTGCGAGGTGTGGATTCCTTGTTCAATTCGCTAATGCTGCATGTACTCCATGTGGTCTGCCTATTCTGTTTTTTATACCAAAAACCGAATCAAAGATTAACTTGTATTCTTGCAATATCATGTGCAACATGTTCGTGCTGTTGAGAGTTTTGTTCATGATAGCTAAATTTATGTTATAATAGCCTGTACACTTGTGGCGTAAATTCCATATAATGTTTGTAGGATAGAAGTATATTTAAATTGGTTACAAATTGGCCATCCTATTATATCAGCTTATATGGTGTGGGTAGGTGAATCACATGGTATTAGTTGTATACAATGTTTGTGATGGTTAGAAGTCATATTATAATAGCCATGACATACAAAACCACATCATGTAGTAAGTAGCTAGTGGCGTAATGGCTAATGATCTCATAACTTGTTGGATGAAGTTAACAGAGAATAGATATTGCCATGTAATAAATGCATTCTAGGATTGTAATAGCTCCTGCTATAGGGAACTGGAATTCTATCCATGGAAAAATAAATAGTTTATGGTGTGGCAATATCTAAACTTTCTGAAACGCATAAGATAAAAGGAACAGAACATATTTCTACAGATTTTCCTAAATGTGGCATATACTTCAAAAGTCTTAATTGAATGACCATTAATTCATCATATGTAATTTGTACATGCTTAATCTGTATCATTCCCCAGGGAGCGGGAGCCTGAAGCTGTAAATCATGGAAATACTCTGTACATTACTGGACTTTCTTCTAGGGTGACTGATAAAGAACTTAGAGAGTACTTCAATAAGGAAGGAAAGGTTAGTTACTTGGTTTCATGTAAGTTTGAAGATCTGTTTTTCCTTTTGAGGTACTAAGTTATGACATCTCTTCTTTGTCAGGTGGTTTCTTGTCATGTTGTTCTTGAACCCCACACACGTGTTTCTCGTGGATTTGCTTTCATCACCATGGACACTGTTGAAGATGCTGAACGCTGCATCAAGTATCTCAACCAGTCAGAACTGCAAGGCCGGAACATCACAGTTGAAAAGGTAATTGTTTGTGTGTCCACATGGGTTGTCGTCTTGTTGGTTCAGATGCAACCTTGTATTTCATGTGTGTTGACCTGGAGGTTTTTTGGTGGTTATTCAGAAGACATTGTGCAAGCTATGTGCCAGCAATCAAGATGCTGAGTTCATCAATTTCAACTTTAGCTCATACAGCTTGATCAATGGACAGCCCAAAGGGTTACTATGCAACACGAGATTCACAACAACTAAACGTAGCAAATTTTCAACTAAACCTGAGCATTCACCTTCAACTCCCCATCAACTAATCAACGGGCATTTCCAACACTTTAGTCAAGATGTCTGGTGACATGCATAGCAATGTTGGATGTCTGCTAGTTGGAGTTTGTGCTCTTCATTAAGTATTTCCTTCCTCCTTGGTCCGTTAATGCAGGGTGTATATCCGCCGATCGTAAGGGAAACTCATAATTTCCTACACAATCCAGCATGATATTTATTTTCCTTCTTTCTTTAGCTTGGAGCCTGATATTGTACTGATTGTTGTTATTGTTGTTTCAGTCACGCAGAGGCCGCCCAAGGACGCCTACTCCTGGGAGCTATCTGGGTATGAAAAGCAGACTAAGCTTGTGGTCTCCATTGTTGGCCCTTGAATTTACACCATAACTTCCATCTCAGTGCTCCTTTTCATTTCTGCATGTTCTTACTATATGTATATATGATGTACATATATGCCTGGTTAATTACAACTTATGGTTTACTTGCAATTTTCCTTGGACAGGCCATCGCTATGAGCGCAGAGAGATGCAGCGTGGAGGTAGATTCCGCAGAGGAGGCTATGGTCGTGACGACTACTATGGAAACAGCTACCGCAGGTCTCCGCCTCCCATGTACCGAGAATACAGGGACACCCGGGACTACCCTCCCTACAGGGACACCCGTGACTACTCCCCGCCCCACAGGGATGCCCGAGACTACTATGACGGCAGGGGTGGCCGGGGCTACTCCCCCCACAGGTCTCCCCCTCCTTACGGTGGCAGGGCAAGAAGGGAGCGGTCTAGGTCGCTGCCGTATTCCCCGTACCGTATGCCCGAAAGGGGTTATGGCCGCCGTGCTGGTGGCGGTGGCTACGACAGGTGAAGGGTTGTTCTCTTTGCGTCAGCAGAGGCCCGATGTCAAGTCGGATAACATGCTGCGCATGACGGGCCTCATGCTAGATTATGTGTAAGCTGTACTGTCTTGAACGATATATTCCTGGATTTTGCAATGTTGTACCTCCACCTAGTTTGTGTAACTTGATGACCTTAGACATGTTTGTTCTATTTGGATTCATCTTTTAACTATTCAAAATCATGTTGCTCCACTTCATGGCCTGAATGGCGAGAGAAGGGAGGGTATATTCATCGTGAATTCGCGATGAGCTGACAGCGTGATGCTAAGTTTGATGAATGTCTGGTGCTGGAAGCATGTGAATGCGTGGTTGACGAGAGCCTTCAGAGATGCTGCCTCTATCAAAATATAAGACGTTTTTACAGTTCAAAACGTCTTGTATGTTGGTACAGAGGGGTAGATGTTTGATGGCCGGGTGAATGTTGTCAGAATTCACATTTGTAGTTGACGCAGCCCTCGCTAGGGTTAGATTACCTGCGAGGAATGAAGGCCGATCAAACTGTAGAATGTTTTTTTGCCACGGCTGTGAGTAGGAGGCTTGTTGCTTTTGCATGATGAGGAGAATTCACAGGTAGAGAGGCTTGGATTTGAATTTGTACGTCTGATTATCCTTGAGGGATAAATATAAATATGAAGAATCCAATTCCTGTAGCTTTTGCATTGGCCTGCAGTCCTTGGAATTTTGAAGAATTGAAAGCCGCATCTGATTCTTGGTCCTGCAATGAGAAGGTCACTTTTGGTAGATTTCCCTGCAGTAAAAAATGTCAGCAGGTTGAGGCAGTACAGTATGTGCAATCTGTTGTCATTCAGCAATAGTTGTGGCAGCGTGGTGGACCTGATGGGGCAAGCTTACTTTCCTAGTAAAGTAGGCAGCATTTCTTGACTTCTAAGTGCACCGAAGAAAATTGAAAATGGTGTGTATAGAAGCATGAGGATGCTTCATATTTAACAAAGCTTGGATGATAAGTTGCATCGTGGTGATTGTTAGTAAGCGCAAAATCACAATTAAAAAACAAGTGAAGTTCATCCTCCTGTTGACTGCACCTGCAACATTAGTACATACGGGTAGGGCTTTCCCGAGGAGTAGTCTTGGCCATGGGAAGCCCGGCCCGACCCGGCCTGGCCCGACGCTGCTCCCAGGCCGGGCTCGGGCCTAGATTTTGAGCCCGATGGCCGGGCCGGTCATTTTTGCGCTTTTCTGAAGGGGCACGGCCCAAGGCTCAATGGGCTTTTACATGTTCGGGCCAGGCTTGGCCCCCAAAAACAGGCCTGATGGGTGGGCCAGGCCTGGGCCTAGGATTTTTGCCTTGGGCTTGACTAGGCCCGGCCCAAGTTTTCGCCAGGTATACCGAGGAGCCTCCAGGCAAATGTTTGA
Organism: Triticum urartu; assembly: GCF_003073215.2. Classification (NCBI taxonomy): domain Eukaryota; kingdom Viridiplantae; phylum Streptophyta; class Magnoliopsida; order Poales; family Poaceae; genus Triticum; species Triticum urartu. The sequence goes on from NC_053028.1 coordinate 701,413,540, forward strand.
ACTCTTGGCTCCCATGAGCTTCTGCTTCCATAGCTGCTTAAGTAAATCTCTCACAAGTGGGTACTTGCCTGGGCTGCTTATTGTGTGGGCTTTGAATGCTGCAAGCAGAGTTTATAGGTATGTTTTGAGTTACACTTAGCATTTGGGAATCCTAGCACAATACATCATGGCCATCAGAGTGAATAATCGGAGTTTGGATTGATGGTGGAAGCTGTTGGCTCGTGAAAGAGAGAGCTAATGAGACGGATATCTCAAGATTTATGGCCTGTGACCCAGATGTCTTTAACAAGCGCAGGGTAACACAAAGTTAGCAGGAAAAATAATCAAGTGATTATAACTTTGAACTCGCGACCGCCCGCCCAAATCTGGGAGCGCAAGCCACCACACTAAGGGCCCGCTTTTGATAAAACATGGATGGATTCCGCTATATCAGGCCCAGACTTTTTTTTGAGGACGCGCGTGTTAGCGAATTAAGCTGGCAGTAGTATTTGTTTTTTTTTTTGCAAAAAACAGTAGGATTTGCTACTAATAAGATGAACATGGTTTCGAACCATACTTTCTTTTCTTTTTCGTTTTTCTGTTTCTTATTTCTTTTCTTCCCTTTCTAGCGAATTGCATTTTCCGAGAACTAGTTCAGAAAATTTTAGCGAATCACATTTTCCGAAAATAGTTTGAAGTTTCAAAATTTGGTCACAGTATAAAAATATATTAGAAATTTTAAAAAATGTTTTCATTTGCAAAAAAATCTTCTTATTTTCAAAAATTTCCTGGTTATATATTCTTGTTCTGAATTTGAAAATTTGTTCAGCAATACAAAAGATCCCCCTTTTCAAAAAATGACCCAGAATTTATAATAATTTTAGCATTTTTATGAATTTTTCATCAACAAGTATTTTTTTCATGCATTTATGTTCTTTGTATCTCTCACATACAAGCACATGTATTGATGAAATATGGCACAATGATATTGCGCTACTATACATGCATATACATACAATTTTGGATTTTTTTCAGGCAGTAAAAATCCATTTGTTTACTTAAAAATACCATGCGTACCCCCTGTACCCAATACGTACAGAATTTTTGAAAATGCGAATATTTTTCAAATCATGATTTTTTTTACAAATTCGTGAATAATTTTTGAATTCAAAAGTATTTTTGAAATTGCGTACATTGTTTTAGAACTCATCAACAAGTTTTTATGCATAGGCGAATATTTCTTGAAATTTGGGAACAAATTTTGATGTTAAATAACAGTTTTTGTTTGTGACTAACATTTTTTGAATTCATGAATATTTTTTTGAATCAGTGAACATTTTTTTAAAAGATTGGTTTTTTTACACTCCCATACATTGTTTTGAATATTTTATATAAATTCGTGGACATTGTTTTGTAGGCACGAGCCTTTATTTTTGAATCTTGAACATTGTTTGAATCGATGAACGTTTTAAAAAAACTCCTCAACATTTTATAAATTCATGAATTTTTTTGAAAGACGAAAACATACATATAATAAAGCATGCATCTCCATGTGTACAAGATCACGCGCTTGTTCTGGTGGCTTGCTGGCGTAGCAATGTGCTACAGTTCTCCGGTTAGAATTCCCGTGGCGCTCTTTTCTCCTTTTCTTTTGTTTTTTTCTCAGCCTCAGCCCACGGCCCACTGAGATATGGCGTAGCAATGTGCTTATACAAAAAACTATACACCACTACTGACACAACATAAACAAAATTCAGTTCATCAACCTGATAGTTGCAATCATTCTAAGAGAAGCAATCAAAACTTGGAGACTCCCTGTTAGATAAACAACAAGCAGTGAATAAATGAGATGGAACATGCAATTGTATATCTAGAAAGAGGACCAAGAAACTAACAAAGAAGGTAAAGGTCACACCAGTGCAGAACATACACCATATACCACAAATTCAAACTGAAAGTAAATCCACCCTTGCAAACATAGCAAACCAGTGAGAATAACATCTACTAAAAGTGAATTCACATGAACAAACCATGCTAGAAAAGATTGCATTAGTATTCACTGTTCTTCTTGTGGACATAACACATATATATACCTTCACACTCTAATCTGAAGCCATTATCCTAAAAATGCACTTGGTTCTGCTAGACTACTTGGTCCACCTTTCCTCGCCCTTCGAAGCTTAAAAGATACAAATATAACTCAATAAAAAAAATGAAGAACACATTGTTTAACAAAATGCAATATGCATTTATTAACCAACAGAAGACCAGATGGCACGGGACAAATCAACTGCACCATCTGAATACTCATCCAATGTATCAACTACTCAACTGTGGACAACTTCTCAAAAAACAGATACATTGCAGGGGACTGTTTTTATCTGTGTAGGGATTGCTTTTATTTTCTCCTGATATTTGCCTTCTCCTGTCATGTAAACCTATGACAAAACCAACAATCAATCCCTCAATTCGATGGATGTAAGATGCAATGCGGAGATGACTTGCTTATTTGAATATGAAAAGACAACATCTGCGTACCATGTTCCGAGGAGCTGGCGTAGCAGCATGCTCAGCTTGTCATAGATCCAGCCGTCCGTGCCACTAAAGCTCATGGAGTTTAACCTGCAGGTGCAGTCCTATCCTGAAAAAAAAAAATCCTCAACTCATCCCGAACGAGAGGTCGATTCCAAAGCCATGAAGCTAATGGAATCGCCCAGATCAAGGTGCATCTCAAGATGGCAGAGGGAGGCAAGTGATGAGAGAGAGAGAGAGAGAGAGAGAATATCACTGCCGGGTTGTGTTTCATTCTCCATTCACTGAACCACCAGCAGGGATGAGTCCGCCTAGCACACATTAGCCTAGCTCTCGCCCCTCCCGTCGGCGGCCTCCTCGGCCGCCGTCCACGCCGCCATGCCATACCCCAGCCCCACCACTCCGGCGTTATTACGCTGCAGCACGCCTGCTTCCAACGGCGGCGCCTCCCCGGGCACGCGCGAGCGCATTCACTTCTCCGCGAGCTCCTCTGACCAAGACTCGCCCGCCTCGAGCTCCCCACACTCCTGCAGTCCTACGCGACCGTGGTGCAGGGCGGCAGCTCACCCGGCGAGGCGACTTTGCCTTCAAGGCGATGTGACCCGCCCCTGCATCGCTTTGATGAGGACGGGGAGGGGTGGCAGATCCACAGCACGCGCAAGCAGAAGAAGGCGCGCATGCGTGAGATTCGCGGTAAGCCCATGCCGCCCAAGGTTCAGGCGTTGGACTGCTCCCGCCTGTGCTTTCGGTGCCTCTCCGACAAGCATTTCATCGCCCGCTGCACCAACCCAGTTCGCTGTCGTAAATGCTTCACCGCCGGCCATCGCCAGGCAGTACGCTGATTTAAGGGCTCCCACCCCGCCACCCCATCTTGCACATCAACGCCCCCTGCCACCGCTCCTTGACCGCAACCCGCTCATCACACAGCTGCCGCCATCCTCCCTCCGCCTACCCGCTAGGGCAAGACTGCGCTCCCCCCTCGCCGCCGCCGGCACCACCACCACCACACCCACCCCCACCCCTACTCCCCGTCTCCCACCAGCTCCAAGGCCACAAGCCACGCGTGCCCCTGTCCATACCAGGATCTCCTTCCCTCCGCCTCCGTCTGCGGCGGCTCGTAGAGAGGCCCTGACCCCGATGGAGGCGGCGGCCATGGACACCTCGCTCCTGCCCCTCGCCCAGGGGGGGGGGGGGGGGGGCCCCCCGGGGGGGGGGGGGGGGGGGGGGCATCCGCCGGGGGGGCGACGATCGAGTACTCCCCGGAGATGGCGGCGGATGAGTTGCTGCTCAACCACGCGACTATAGGCATTGTCGCCGGGGCCAGCTCCGACGTATGGCCTAGCTGGATCAAGGAGGCCATCCAGGCTACAGGAGTGCGGGACACCAGCGGGCCCGTCTCCAGCGCTGACGCCGCAGTTACCACTCTCCACCATCCCCCGTGGCTGCTGCGATAGAGCCGGGCCACCTTCAAGGCGCTGGAGGCCCATCTCCGGTTCCTGGCGGGCCGGACAGACTGAAGGAGTTCCTGGAGGCCATTGCATCGTTAGTCGCTCCTGGGCTGCTGCACGACCCCCTGTTTTCAAGCCCGCTACACCACCCAAGCAGCAGGCGGTCAAGGCGGTGGCCAGGGAGGCGGTTAGGCGCAGTGGGCGCCTGCTCTGAAGGCCACTGGGGACTCGGTGATGACCATGGCGCAGAAAACGGTCTTCCGCCGTCTCGGAGAGGAGTTTGACGAACCAGTTGCAGATGTTGCAAGCCTCCTTGCCCGCTATGTTGCATCATTCCAATCCCCCCCTCACCACCGACCAGATCAAAGCCCTCACGAACTTGGCCCTCAATGCCACTGCTGGGAGGAAGAGGGCAGGGCCTGTCGCTGCCTGAGGGTGGCCGCTGTTCTGTTGTATCAGTGATGTGTTAGTTTCCATGGATAGTTGCAACTTTCTGATTTGGAACGTCAGGGGCTTAACTCCCCGGCACGTAGATTGGTAGTTTCCGATGTGGTCCGTCAGCACTGTTGTTCGATGGTTTGCCTGCAAGAATCAAAACTGCAATTTGTGTCACCCCAAGATGTAGTTGACGTCTGCTTGGCCAGATGTTCTGCATTCGTGTTCTCGCCTTCAGTGGGCACAAGTGGTGGCCTGATCACCGCTTGGGACCCCGACCTCATCTCGGTGACAAGTTCAACCTGCAACCGCCACTTCATCTCCACTAACTGTACCAATAAGAAGACTGGGAAACAATGGATACTGGTGAACGTGTATTGTTGGGGATATTACTACTGGAGGTAAACCGGCCTTATGTAGCCGGGTTGACTTCTTGAAGATTAGAAGCCCATGAAGATGTAAAGATGCTGGCGCTTTACGGAGGGTCCAAAGGCGGGTTACAGTCTGTAAATGTAAACCGGCCTAGTCATGTAACTTGTATAGTAAGATAGAAAGAGAGAGGCCGAACCGGAAATGTTTATAATCCGGCTTCGGGACTCTGTAGCCCGACGGGCGTCAACCTATATATATAAAGGGACGACCCGGCCGCGGTTTAGGGAGAGACAACAACAACTCGAAAACCAGACAAAGCGGATTCGCTCCTTGGCCTTCGAAACCCTAGCAATACCAATCACAACTAGACGTGGGCTTTTACCTTTATCGAAGGGGCCGAACTAGTATAAACTCCCGTGTCCCCTTGTCCGGTTTAACCCCTTTAAGCTAACCCGTCGCGATGGCTCCATGACTAAGTCTTTTCACGAGGACATCTGCCGTGACAAACCCACGACAGTTGACGCCCACCGTGGGGCTATCGCACGATGGTTTTGAGTTCTTGAAGGGCAGCTTCGATGGACTCAAGGGATACGCTGTGGGACGGATGACGAAGAGTCGCCGCGGCAAGCTCTACATCGACAACGCAGGATGGGGTCTCGAGGCCGATTCAATCGAATATGGGTACCGGGTCCCCTTTGGTGGGATTCACGTCTTCATCGGCAAGATCAGCGAACCGGCCCCCGAGCCGGACACCTGCACCGACATCATCGAAACGGCTCGGCGTGCAAGTTCTTCGCCAGTTCAGCCCGAGGCAAGGCATGTCTTCGTAGGTGTCATCCATGGATCGGGGTACGAGGATGGACCGGTGTCCGATGGAGAAACCGTAGTCTGCTCTGATGACGAGTCTTCTGGAGAAACCGAATCGCTTTACCAGTTGCAGGACGGCCGGATTGAGGGAGGATCCGAGGGCAACAGTATTCCAGATTCCCCCGGTCTGCCAAACCGGGCCGCCATCTTCATGGCCGGCACACAATCGGCGCCTCATTCATCTACCGCCGCAGCAATGCTCTCCGGTTCAACGACGGCCACACCAGCAGGGGCAGGAAGCTCGGCGTCACCTCCGGCTCAAGTCCTGTCTGATTTGTTCGACGCTCTGGCAACATTGATGTCCGCGGAGGTAGACGCAGCAGCCAGGGATCAGCACGATGCGGAGATTGTGAAAGTGAAAGATCAGATAGCCCAGGCTAAAGCGGACCTGGCAGCAGAGAACGCCAGGATGGCTACGGAGCGGGCCGAATTGGAAGCACAGGCTTACCGGATTAGACTGAATCAGAATGCTTCAGAGGAAGTCATGCGAAGAAGGTACCGATCACGTCTCCCGTCGGTTTATGAGCTGCAGAATCTTTTCAACACGCCAGGTGCAGGAGCTGGTAACCAACCCACGCTAAATCGGGCGGGGACGCCGGGAGCAGGTGCGCCGGTTCAGCCGCGCACGACGGACCTGCCTCGCCAGAACAACGTGGTACCATCAACGCCGCCCGGGCATTATTCCAACCCGTTGGACAACATTGTGGCCGTCGCTTCATGCCTGGCGGCCCTCCCAACCGACGGCGAGTCACCAGTCGCAGTGGAAGCACGTCGGGCCAGGGATCTCCTTCAGACAACACTAAATCAACAGCAAGCATATTCACACAGCCGTGAGAGGATTCATTCCACTCCCCGTCCAAGCCGGAGTTATAGCAGACACGTGGAGGACGAACCGGCCGTGTCCAGTAGTGCACGTCGCCGAAATTCTCCACGAGGGAACAACCCGGCTGGGGGAGGTGCTAATGCGCAAGATGTTGTGGACCATGGCCGCGCACGTCGAGAGCCCGAGTGACCGCTCGACACGGAGCACGACAGCATACTCCGGTTCACCCCACTACCTCCATGGAGCCAGGAGCGATGTTTAGTTCTTTGGGGGTACCGTGTTTAACTCCCGCTTTGCGTAATGTGCGACTACCCAAGGATTTCAAGGGGCCTCGTAAGGTACCAAATTACACCGCCGATTTACAGCCAGAGGCGTGGGTGGAGAGCTATGGGATGGCAATGGAGATGTTAGATGTGGATGAGGCGGTGTGTGCTAAATATTTCACCATGATGTTGGAAGGAATAGCTCGCACTTGGTTGAAGAGTTTGCCGACCAACTCTATTGGATCATGGGCCGAGCTGAAGCACCGGTTTATCCAGAACTTCAAGGATACGTGTAAGCAACCAATGTCAATTGTAGATCTGGCCGCTTGTGTCCAAGAGGAAGGGGAGTCCACGACCCATTGGGTCAAACGGGTCTCGGCGATTTTGCATTCATCAGATCGTATCAATGCAGACACCGCAGTGTTAACATTAGAGGGCAATTGCCGTTTCAAACCGTTGAAACAGAAGTTGGGAAGGCTCAAACGTCACTGCAACGACATGTCAACACTCATGGCCGCTTTGGTTAAATATGCCGATTCAGATAATACCAAGGATCCGGATTCAGAGGAAGACAAACCAGAGAAGGGTAAGAAGAACAACAATGCCAAAGGCCAACAACATAATCCGGCAGGCATGGAAACGCTGGTAAGCGCAAGGCCGACAGTGGTTTGGAATTTGTCGCAAATACCAACGCGCAGGAGAACGGCCAGCACCGTAAAGGCAAGCAGCCCCAGAGGGGTGGAGGTCCAGGCAACAGTTTGGAGCGTTTGTTAAATCAGCCCTGTCCAAAGCACGGATCGAAGGATAAACCGGCATCACATCTCTGGAAAGATTGTTATATCATGCGGGATTTCAAGAATTCCAATATGTTCCAATATGACAGCGGCCCGCCCGGCGGTTCAGGAGGAGGCTTCCACGGGCCGGGTTACGGAAGTGGTGGTTCCGGTTCAGGGTTTCCAGGCAATCAAACCGGACACGTTAATCAAGGACACCAAGGCAACCAGGGAGGTTACAACCATCAGGGGAGTCAGCAGCAGCAGCAGCAGTCGGGTTATCAGAGCAATCCCAAACAGCTGAACAGTGGGTAATATCATGTCTTCACTACTAGTTTGTGCAAACGTGATCAGAAGCTTCACAAAAGGGCAGTCAACTCTGTTGAGCCGGCAGTACCTCAGTATTTACGCTGGTCAGAGCAACCTATTTTGTGGAGTAGAGAGGATCACCCTCCCCGGATTGATAATCTAGGTCATTTGGCCTTGGTGGTAGCACCTCAAGTTGGGGGATACAAGTTCACTAAACTGCTCATGGATGGGGGAAGTAGTATCAATATTTTATATTATGACACATTCCGCTGTATGGGGTTGACAGATAAGGATCTTAAACCGTCGAATACGGTATTTCATGGCGTGGTGCCTGGTAAGTCTGCATATCCTGTTGGTAAGATAGCTTTGGAGGTAGCTTTTGGAGATGACTACGATTCAAGGTCAGAAATATTGACATTTGAGTTGGTGAAGATCAAAAGTCCGTACCACGCCTTGTTTGGGCGGCCGGTTTATGCTAAGTTTATGGCAAGGCCATGTTATGTTTACCTACAGCTTAAAATGCCAGGTCATAAGGGGACTATCACAGTACATGGAAGTAGAAAGATTGCTTTGGAGTGTGAACAAGGTGATGCGGCTTATGCTGAGTCGGTTTGTGCCACGGAGGAGTTAAAATTATATAAGGAGCAAGTTGATCCGGCAGACATGACCTCCTTAAAAAAGCCAACTACGGAACATGATCCAGCATTGAAGTTCAAATCAGCTATAGACACTAAAATGGTTGACTTTGTCCCTGGCGATTCATCCAAACAGTTCAGCATCAACGCTAACCTGGATCCCAAATAGGAAAGCGCGCTCATCGAGTTCATCCGTGAGAATCGGGACATCTTTGCATGGAAACCTTCCGACATGCCAGGTGTACCGAGAGAACTCGCTGAGCACACACTCAACATTGATCCTAAATTCAAACCGGTCCGACAGTTCCTCCGCCGTTTCAATGAGGAAAGACGCAAGGCTATAGGGGAAGAGGTAGCCCGTTTATTGGCTGCTGGGTTTATTGTTGAAGTTTTTCATCCAGAGTGGTTAGCCAATCCGGTGCTGGTTCTTAAGAAAAACGACACTTGGCGCATGTGTGTGGACTACACAGATTTAAACAAGGCTTGCCCTGCAGACCCCTTTGCTCTCCCTCGCATTGATCAGATAATTGATGCTACGGCGGGTTGTGACCGTTTGTGTTTTTTGGATGCTTACTCTGGTTATCATCAGATCAAAATGGCAGTTAAGGACCAGGAGAAGACAACCTTTATAACTCCCTTTGGAGCCTTCTGCTATGTTTCCATGCCCTTTGGACTCAAGAGCGCCCAGGCAACTTACCAGCGATGTGTTCAGAATTGCCTTCATAAGCAAATTGGGCGCAATGTTCATGCGTATGTGGATGATATTGTGGTCAAATCCAGGAAGGAGGAGACATTGATAGATGATCTACGGGAAACCTTTGACAATCTCCGGATTTACAAGATGATGCTCAATCTGGAGAAGTGTGTTTTCGGCGTCCCGGCAGGCAAGCTCTTAGGTTTTCTAGTTTCAAACAGAGGCATTGAGGCTAATCCGGAAAAGATTGCAGCAATTACGTCCTTGGCTAAACCGGCGTGTATTAACGATGTGCAACGTCTGGCCGGCCGGATTACAGCTTTGAGCCGGTTTATCAGCCGCCTTGGAGAGAAGGCCATCCCCTTATATCAGATGCTCAAGAAAACAGATAACTTTGTCTGGAGTGAGGCAGCTAATAAGGCATTTGAAGATCTGAAGAGGAGCTAGTGGAACCGCCCGTGCTGGCAGCACCGATCGATAAAGAGCCATTATTATTATATGTGGCTGCTAATGCCCGGGCTGTCAGCATAGCCATTGTGGTAGACCGGAAGGAGCCTGGCAAAGAGTATCTGGTTCAACGGCCGGTTTATTATATCAGTGAGGTGCTCATTGAGTCAAAGCAGAGGTATCCACATTGGCAGAAACTGGTGTATGGGGTGTTTATGGCAAGCCGAAAGCTCAAACACTATTTTCAGGGCCATCCTATCACAGTGGTCAGTTCAGCTCCTCTGGGCGACATCATTCAAAATAGAGAGGCAATTGGCCAGATTGCCAAGTGGGCCATTGAGCTTGGACCTCACGGGCTCAAATATATACCCCGCATGGCAATCAAGTCCCAGGCACTCGTCGATTTCATCAACGATTGGACGGAGTTACAGGCACCTGAGGAGAAACCAGACAATACATATTGGACTATTCATTTTGATGGGTCCAGACAGTTAGAGGGTTCAGGGGCTGGAGTCGTATTAACTTCCCCACGAGGTGACAAGTTTTGTTATGTCCTCCGTTTAATGTTCCTTATACTAACAATACAACTGAATATGAGGCTTTACTCCACGGTCTTCGGATGGCTAAGGAGATGAATTTGAGCCGGGTTAAGTGCTTCGGCGATTCAGATCTAGTGGCTCAGCAAGTGTCTGGCACTTGGGATTCTAAGGACCCACTCATGGCTGCATATCGGCGAGAGGTGGACGCAGTGGCTGGTCACTTTAAAGGTTATCAGGTGGACCATATAGACCGGCGGAAGAATGAAGCGGCGGACGCTTTAAGTCGTCTTGGTTCCCAACGTAAACCGGTTCCGCCCAATGTCTTTCTTGATGTATTGCATAATCCGTCAGTCAAAATACCAACCGAAGAAGATTTGGCTATTCCTGATCCGGAGGCTCAGTTGGTGGCAGCTCTGCATGCCATACCGGATTGGACGATCCCATATCTGGATTACATGAATCGGGGCGAGTTACCAGCTGAGGAAACGTTGGCTCGACAGATAATCCGGCGGTCCAAGTCCATGACCATACTCAACGGGGAGTTACATCGTTACAGTGTTTCGGGAGCAATTCAGCGATGTGTTTCTCCTCAAGAAGGTTGTGAGATTTTGCGAGAAATTCATGAAGGTGATTGTGGTCACCACGCCGGTTCAAAGTCGTTGGTTGCCAAAGCTTTTCGCCACGGTTTTTACTGGTTGATGGCGCATGCTGATGCGGAGGATTTAGTCAAAAGATGTGATGGATGTCAAAAGTTTGCCCGCCGGGCGCACGTTCCGGCTCAAGAGTTGCGGATGATTCCAATTACGTGGCCGTTTGCAACTTGGGGGCTGGATATGGTTGGACCCTTCAAGCGCTCCAAGGACAAGAAGACCCATCTATTAGTAGCAGTTGATAAATTCACGAAATGGGTAGAGGCAGAGCTAGTCAGCAAGTGTGATGCAGCCACGGCGGTTCAATTCATCAAAAAGGTGATATTCCGGTTTGGCTTTCCACATAGCATTATAACAGACAATGGTACTAACTTATCAAAAGGGGAGATGGAAGAATTTTGTCAACGTGAGCACATCCGGCTTGATCTAGCATCAGTGGCTCACCCCCAATCTAATGGTCAAGCGGAAAGGGAAAATCAAGAAATTCTATGGGGTATCAAACCAAGGCTTATGGTTCCCTTAAAGCGGACGCCGGGTTGTTGGGTCGAGGAGCTACCTTCTATGTTATGGAGCATCAACACCACACCCAATAGGTCTACGGGTTACACGCCTTTCTTCATGGTTTATGGAGCGGAGGCGGTTCTTCCTAGTGACATCCGTCACGATTCGCCCCGTGTGGCAGCTTATGTTGAAGCTGATAATGAGAAGGCACATCAGGATTCTCTGGACCTGTTGGATGAAGAGCGGGATCTTGCAGCAGCACATTCGGCGATTTATGAACAAGATCTTCGACGTTATCACAGTCGCCGGGTTAAAACTAGAACCTTTCAAGAAGGTGATTTGGTGCTCCGGCTCATCCAGGATTAGACTGATATGCACAAGTTATCCCCCCCTTGGGAAGGACCCTTTGTGGTTAGCAAAAATCTGCACAACGGATCCTACTACCTCATTGATGTTCGAGAGCATGAAGACTCACGTCAATCGGAGGAGGAGACAAAGCAGCCATGGAACGTAGCTCTCCTTCGGCCTTACTATACTTGAATCCATAGGCTCTTCACCTGTACATATTTATGACAGTGTATATACCATATAATAAATTGGAGCCTCCATTATAAGCGGGGTATCTGTTCTTTCCTATATCATATGTGTGCTTTTACAAGTTAACGATCAAAGCAGAGTCTTTGTTAAACCGGCTTTAGCGGCTGCATCAAGATAAAGAAAATCACTAGGGGGCTTGGTCATGTTTGAACCACAGCTACACCTCTTGATAGGCATTTCAGGCACACAAGGAAAAATTTGTGGAGCCAAAGAGGGTATTGTACACAGTACAAACTCAAACATAGGCACACGCTGAGCATCGCTCACAAAGTTACTTGGGGGCACTTTTTTGCAAAGCAACAAAGAGTTTGAAAGGACCCTCGTAATTGGCTATCAAGCCACGGCTTGGAAGCCTGGTGTATTCACCTAAAACCCCGGGTTAACCTGCCTTCATCAAGTAAGCCACTCCTATCCAGGTAATCCTGGCATGACCCATAGAATGTTTGACAAGTCAATCTTTTACAAACCCTGAACTTGTCACAGTTAAAACGATGATTGGTTAATTGGAGGCCCATCTTAAAAGGCTTTGTTAAATGGTTTAACTCAGAGGCCTGGCAGCCCATGAAAAGCCTCGATTTGGAGCCTGGCAGCTCGTAAAAAGCCTCGCATATTTTCCTATTTGAATTTTGTTTGTTGACAATCATAAGTATTTTTTGATAAACCGGCGTCCTTGACCCGGCTTGCTTTCCAACCACCAGTTGTTGGCACATGATCAATTATAAACCGGTGGTCATTGACCCGGTCTGGTTTGACTAAATCACCAGTGTTATAAAGAAAATCCGGTAGTTATACCGGTCCGGTTTAATAGATAGACCGGAATTATGAAGATGAAATTACCAAATGTATCGGGTTGGTGTTAAACACCTTTGCTGTATACACGTTTGGTCAATCAATGAGGTATGTTCTGTACATTATTTGTTGTACAAACACTTGATTATTCAGCTAAAGTACTATATATATACTTCTTGGATATTATGACATGTTTCGCGGTAAACCACTAGACATTTTAAAGTTTTTTACCCAGGAAGGCAAGTCATTATAAGCTATGCATAAAATATATCCTGAAGGACGACACAGATTGTCACAAAGCATTATGAAACATGCTCGATGGCATGGCAGATAAACAAAGTTTCAGCTATCCTATTACATGAAGTTTCAAAGCGGTTCAAACAGTGCCATTGTTTTTCACAGTAGCCATATAAACCAGCGACTGGATCAGGACTCTTCATCACGACGGTTTGACGGTTGCGGATCAGTTGATGTTGGCACTTCTTCATCCCTCCCCAGCCGCTGGAAATCAGACATTGACCAGTCGATTCCGGTTAAAGCTTGGAACACTGCCTCCTCATGGATAAGATCAGAAGGGTTAATATCAGGGGCATAAGTGTGCTTACGAATTGGAGGCACAAGTTCTTCGACTTCATGGATATCGACCGACTGTCTTTTCCCTTCTACATCATAAAATGGTTGAAAATGGGACAAATCGGTGTCCTCAGCCAATTTGCTGGCCGCTGGCCGCATCTGTTTGGTCAGCCGCCGAAGATCATCATTGTCAAAGTTTGAACCGTCTTCTTTAACGCCTGGATATCCTTTAATGATATCCTCTGCTTCAAGATCTGGAATCCAGGCCTTGGCTCGAATAAGGGCGGTTAATGCTCTTACTCTCGCAGCGGCTCTTTTCAACTCGCCAATACGCGCCGGTAACATGCCCAGCTTCTCAAGGGTCTCCTTAATCAACGTTGGCGCCGGTTTGTTATAAGACGCTGTACTAATGGCTCGCTGAGATCCAGAGTATAGCTGCTCAACCAATGTATATGCCTCTTTGAGCTTCATTCGCATATCTGCGCCGAGATGAGTGATCCGAGTTCCCGCCAAAGATTTTATCAATATTTTGGTCAGTTTTAAGATTCAGTGACTGGTGCAACATACATAAGCAGACACTTACCAAAGATAGCAGAGGTCATAGCATTGATTTGGCGCTTTAAACCGGCTAGTTCTTCGACCACCGGTTTCAGGGCTTCCTCGGCGTCTACAGCTCTTTTGGTCAAACCGGCTTTTTCGGTTTCCCATTCAGCACGATCTCGGGTGAAGAATTCTTTCAATTTTTCCATTCCGGCCAGGGCCTGCGTCAGTTCCTCTTTGGCTTTTGCAGCTTCGGCTTGTTGAGACTTCACATTTTCTTGCAAGTCAGAGTTTTGGGCATCTTTGCTTCTCAGTTCAGCCTGCAACATTGAAGATATATTCAACAAAAAAACATATTTATGCACTAAGTATAAAGCATATAAAAAGTTATCCACTTCATACTTGGGGGCTAATGCCTATTTGCTCTCAAATACTACCCTCTATACAAGTCTCCAGAACAATGCAAGCATTATCCTTGACACTTGCGGGCTAATGTACGTTTGTTCTAAACCGGCGGTGTGGATTAAAAACCGAATTAACTTGCCAAGTTAAACCGGCCTTTGGGGGCTATGCTGCAGAACGTTATCTACTTTTTTCAAACATGAGTCTTATCTATGATTGAGGACACGCCTTTGCAAGGATCAATGATGGGATGCTTGAAGTGTTACAAAGACCCGGTGTATGATTAACAATCATAAAACGGCTCTTGGAGGCTACTTGGAATAGTATTTCAGCTATAAATCAATGTACAAAGGAGAAGCATTTACCTCATATCGTTCTTTCATCAAATTCACCAAACCGGCTTCATAATCCCGATTTGAGTGCAGACGGTTCAAGAAGCCGGAATGAAGCTCGTCAGCGTTAAGATGAGCATAGTTTGATAAATCGCTGCTCCATTTACCTTTCTCCCTCGCAATTTGCTCTTCTTTGGCACTATGCTGAGCCAAAATGACGGGATGACCAGGAGAGTTGTGGCCTGTTCCAGTAATAATAACGTCATCACCTTGGCCTTCAGGATTTTTGGTGGATGATGATGGAATTTCAGTGTTCTTCATTGGATCAGCCCGGTTTGGTTCTGCCGGTTCAGTATCAGGGGCGGCAGGTTCAACATCTGTTGGTTTGTCAGTATATTGGCCGTCAAGGGGCGGATCATCAAAAGTTGTTTCAGGATGAAGGCCTTCCGGTTCACCAGTCTGCTCCGGTTCACCTCTTGGTTCTTATTCTTCGGCAACAGGGTCTTCTGGCGGATTGGTGACCCGAGCTTTCTTGTTGGGTCTAGCTTTGGCCCTGCAAACAAAATAAAAAATGATTAACATCCTGTTCAAAAGATATAGGGCGTATTGAAAGGAAAGGTTTTTTATAACTCACCCGGCCACAGTTTTCAAAGGGGGGAGTTGAGTTGCTGTCGATTCACTAGAAGAGGAAGGAGGTGTCACCTGATAATTTGAATCGGACGGATTAAGAGGCTGTCTGAAATAACCGGCCTTGGGGTAAGAATGGTCAGAAGTAGGAGAGACCTCAGACCGGCGCTTTCGAACCGGAGTATCAGGTAAACCGGTAGAGGTGACCTTATCCGGCGAGCTTCATGTTGTTGAGTCTTCAAAATAAATGTTGGATCCAAGTGAGCAAGAGGATGAGAAAAGCTTACTTTCCGGATTACTTGGCGAGTTTTTTGTGTTGGCATAGAGTCTGAACCGGAGGAAAGGGTAATTACCTCTACGTCATCAGCCTGACTAGCTTCTGCCTCCTCCTGAGGAAGATCATTGTTAACAAGATGCATAAAAAGAGAGCCAAGTGAGCCAAGTTCTACCTCAACTTCTGGGTCATTAGTATCATCATCAAGTTCCATATTAATCCGGTCAACCGTTTTCTGCTTTGACGTCCGTTTTACGGCTTTGGTCTTTGGGCGGGTTGGTTTGACCGCTTTGTCTCCAGTTGGCTTTGCCGCTTTCTCTATGGATTTCCGTTTCCAGAAAGGGTCATCACCCTATATATATAAAGAAGAAGGGTTACAACTTGTATAAGTTAAAGATATTAGATATGAAGAGGAAGTGTAATGCTTACAGCAGGCGGTTTGTTCTTGGTATAGAAGGGACTCAGACCAGTTTGACTACAGACCAGTTCCGATTCATTCATAATTTTCTTTACACCTTCGGTAACTTCTTCCTCAGATAATTGGATATTGCAGTGGCGTTGAGGATCGTCAACTTCACCGGTATATTCGCACATTAAACCGGGACGCCGGCTTAGCGGCAAGATACTCCAAGATATCCAACATCGCACAAAATGTACGCCTGTTAAACCGTTCGCCATAAAGGCCCGGAGCTTGGCGATTTGAGGAGTGTATTTTGCCCTTTCTGAAGAGCTCAGGCGTTGTGGCATTGGGTGAGTATTGGATAATCTATGATCACGGAAGCCGGGGAGGGGATTCTCATCCTCAGGCGAAGTGTCTCTGCAATAGAACCATGTTTGGTTCCATTCCTTTGGGTGGCTATGGTGTTTGGCATGAGGAAATTCCACTTCTTTCCGCTTTTGAATCGAGACACCACCAAGCTCTGTGTTCGGGCCATTCACAAACTCTGTGCGCCGGTTTAAGTGAAAGAAATCCCAGAACAATTCTGCAGTTGGTTCTTCTTGTAAATAGGCTTCACAGAAGACTTGGAAATTACATAAGTTGGAGACTGAGTTGGGACCAATATCTTGTGGATGCAATTGGAAGATGGCAAGTACATCTCGATAAAATTTTGACCCTGGCGGTTTGAAACCACGGCCTATATGGTCAACAAAGATTACCACCTCGCCTTGTCTTGGGGTTGGAGGATTCTCTGTTCCTGGAACTCACCATTTGATCTCAGTTTTCTTAGGCAGAGAGCCGATGCTAACCATCTCATTCAATTGATCCTCAGTAACCCGGGAACGAGCCCAGTTGTAGGCAGTGAATTGTTTGGCCATTGCAAAGAGAACAAACTGAAAATGAAAGGCCGGTTTATAAATTACGCATGATTATACACAAGAGACAAGGGAGTAAGAAACATGCTGATATGATAAATGGTACAACCCGGAGACTAGTATAATAAGAGAGAAAGGTAATGCTAGCACAGGGTTGATCCGACACTGTTAAACCGGAGCATAATTGTGAAGGTAACATGCTCTTCCGGTTTATCAGAGGGCTAATGGCATAGACTATTTATACAATGCTAAACCGCTTATATTGGTGCGAGGTGAAACGGATCTCACAGGAGCATAGAAACAGATCTCACAGTTATGTATAAAACTTTCGGATCTAAAGCTAAGATAGAAAAGCAAAAATAATTGGATCTTGAAAGGGTGCAGAACTGAAGCAATTTTTGACAGAGTAGATCAGTTCTTTGCGCATAAGGATTTGTGATGACCATGGTAGGTAAGCTACGGCAAGAGATGCATCAAGCATGAAGTGTCCATCTATTAAAGGAAGAACAGGGAAGAATAGCACTGTTGAACTTCGAAAGAACTGCGAAGAATGTCGAAACCCTAGAACATATCTATGGTGAAAGAAGCAGAGAACTTACCGGAGCTGATGAGGAAGCGGAAGGGCGCCGCAGTATTCTGGTGCGTTCAGGGTGATGCAGCGGCCAAGGTCGGAGGAGAGGCGACGGTCGACAGTGGCGGCGGAGCTCCAGAGGCTGAGCGGCGCGAGGAAGACGACGCGAAGAGGCACGGGGGGAAACGGTGAAGATGACCCCTCGATCCTATGTATAAGGCGCAGTGATAAAATGGCAAGTACGGTAATCGAGGAGCCCAAAAATGGATAAGTTAATAAAGGTGTCGCCTCGATGACTGGATATATATATTAAAGGAAGGAAATCTCCGACATCAACGGATGGATGACATCACGGCGGTTTATTGTAATTCTGAAGTATGACGTCACGATGGTTTACAAGATCAAAAATGAAGATAAGAGAGAAGATTTTTTCTAAAGTGTGGAAGATTGACATGAACAAGTTCAAACCAATCTGGGGCCTAATGTTGGGGATATTACTACTGGAGGTAAACCGGCCTTATGTAGCCGGGTTGACTCCTTGAAGATTAGAAGCCCATGAAGATGTAAAGATGCTGGCGCTTTACAGAGGGACCAAAGGCGGTTTACAGTCTGTAAATGTAAACCGGCCTAGTCATGTAACTTGTATAGTAAGATAGAAAGAGAGAGGCCGAACCGGAAACGTTTATAATCCGGCTTCGGGACTCTGTAGCCCGACGGGCGTCAACCTATGTATATAAAGGGACGACCCGGCCGCGGTTTAGGGACAGACAACAACAACTCGAAAGCCAGACAAATCGGATTCGCTCCCTGGCCTTCGAAACCCTAGCAATACCAATCACAACTAGACGTAGGCTTTTACCTTCATCGAAGGGGCCGAACTAGTATAAACTCCCGTGTCCCCTTGTCCGGTTTAACCCCTTTAAGCTAACCCGTCGTGATGGCTCCACGACTAAGTCCTTTCACGAGGACATCTGCCGTGACAAACCCATGACATGTATGGTCCCTAGTCGACTGCTGAAAAACTTGAATTCCTTGCTGATCTAAAGGCTATTGCTAGTACGACTGCGGGCCCGACCATCTTTGTTGGGAACTTCAACCCGATCGCCCGGATGTCTGATAAGAGTAACACCAGAGTTCACAGGGGTTTGATGAACGCTTTCCAAAAATTTATGAATGATGCTGAGCTCAAATACATGTACCTGCATGGCAAGCGGTACACTTGGTCCAACGAGCAGCAGGCGACAATGATGGTGAAGCTTGACCGGGTACTGTTCAGCGAACCTTGAAGTAATCGGTACCCTAATTCCCTCCTGCAAGGCCTATCCTCTAAAGTCTCTTATCACACGCCGCTTCTTCTAAATGCTGACCACTCCTTCAAGCATTGCAGACGCTTCCGCTTTGAGAAGCATTGGATTAGATGGGAGGATTTCCGCGAGGTGGTGGCACAGGCATGACAGCTGCACAATCCCCCCGCTGACCCCTTTGCTGTGTACAACGCGAAGCTCCAGGCAACTGCTAAGGCCCTCACACGCTGGAGTGCCCAGAAAACGAGCGATATGCGATTGCGAGCATCAATAGTATGTGAATTAATCTTCCAGTTTGATGTAGCGATGGAAAATAGGAGCCTAACTGCGGAAGAAACTTCTTTTCGCAAGCTTCTAAAGATGCAGCGGCTGGGTCTAGCTTCCATGGAGCGCTGCATGGGGCGGCAACGGTCCCGCTTCCTCTGGCTCCGCGAGGGGGACTGTAACTCCAGAGTTTTCCACCTCAAAGCTACTGCGCGACGAAGAAAGAACTTCATCCCTTCTCTGTTGATTGATGAGACAGTGATTGTAGACCAGCAAGCCAAGATGACAGCTATCCATAGTCACTTCCAGGCCCTCCTTGCTGCTTACCAGCCCTGCGCCCAAACTCTGAACCTAGGAAACATCCAATTCCCTGAGGTCGAGTTGGGCCCGATCGACGAGGCCATCACCGAGGAGGAGGTGAAGGCAGCGTTGTTCGACATCAACCCGGAGAAAGCGCCAGGGCCGGACGGCTTCTCTGGACTGTTCTTTCGTGCCTGCTGGGACATAATCAAGGAGGATCTGATGCGAGCAGTCTGCAAATTTCAGTCTTGCAACACACAAAACCTGCACCTCCTCAACTCGGCATTCATGATCCTAATTCCGAAGCATGGGGGAGCCAACCATCCAAACAGCTTCAGACCAATAAGCCTTATACATAGTTTTGCCAAGCTCCTTGCAAAGATCCTAGCACGAAGGCTCCAACCACTGATGCCCAGTCTGATCCTGCAGTGTCAAAACGCCTTCATCAAGAAACGCAGCATACACGATAACTTTGTCTATGTGCAAAGTGATGTCTACTACACAACCTTCTTCTTGTAGATGTTGTTGGGCCTCCAAGTGCAGAGGTTTGTAGGACAGTAGCAAATTTCCCTCAAGTGGATGACCTAAGGTTTATCAATCCATAGGAGGCGTAGGATGAAGATGGTCTCTCTCAAGCAACCCCGCAACCAAATAAAAAAGAGTCTCTTGTGTCCCCAACACACCCAATACAATGGTAAATTGTATAGGTGCACTAGTTCGGCGAAGAGATGGTGATACAAGTGGTATATGGATAATAGATAAATGTTTTGTAATCTGAAAATATGAAAACAACAAGGTAACTAATGATAAAAGTGAGCGTAAACGGTATTGCAATGCGTTGAAACAAGGCCTAGGGTTCATACTTTCACTAGTGCAAGTTGCCTCAACAATAATAACATAATTGGATCATATAACTATCCCTCAACATGCAACAAAGAGTCACTCCAAAGTCACTAATAGCGGAGAACAAACGAAGAGATTATGGTAGGGTACGAAACCACCTCAAAGTTATTCTTTCCAATCAATCCGTTGGGCTATTCCTATATGTGTCACAAACAACCCTAGAGTTCGTACTAGAATAACACCTTAAGACACAAATCAACCAAAACCCTAATGTCACCTAGATACTCCAATGTCACCTCAAGTATCTGTGGGTATAATTATACGATATGCATAACACAATCTCGGATTCATCTATCCAACCAACACATAGAACCTCAAAGAGTGCCCCAAAGTTTCTACCGGAGAATCACGATGAAAACGTGTGCCAACCCCTATGCATAGGTTCATGGGCAGAACCCGCAAGTTGATCACCAAAACATACATCAAGTGAATCACGTGATATCCCATTGTCACCACAGATACGCACGACAAGACATAAATCAAGTGTTCTCAAATCTTTAAAGACTCAATCCGATAAGATAACTTCAAAGGGAAACCTCAATCCATTACAAGAGAGTAGAGGGGGAGAAGATACATAAGATCCAACTATAATAGCAAAGCTCGCGATACATCAAGATCGTATCACCTCAAGAACACGAGAGAGAGAGAGAGAGATCAAACACATAGCTACTGGTACATACCCTCAGCCCCGAGGGAGAACTACTCCCTCCTCGTCATGGAGAGCACCGGGATGATGAAGATGGCCACCGGAGAAGGATTCCCCCTCTGAAAGGGTGCCGAAATGGGTCTAGATTGGTTTTTGGTGGCTACGGAGGCTTTTGGCGGCGGAACTCCCGATCTATTGTGCTCCCCGATCGTTCTAGGGTATATGGATATATATATATATATATATATATGCGGAAGAAGTACGTCAGGGGAGCCACGAGGGGCCCACGAGGGTGGAGGGCGCGCCCAGGGGGGTGGGCGTGCCCCCCTGCCTCGTGGCTTCCTCGTTGCTTCCCTTACGTGGACTCCAAGTCTCCCGGGTTGCTTTCCTTCCAAAAATAAGTTCCGTGAAGTTTCAGGTCAATTAGACTCCGTTTGATTTTTCTTTTCTGCGATACTCTAAAACAAGGAAAAAACAGAAACTGGCATTGGGCTCTAGGTTAATAGGTTAGTCCCAAAAATAATACAAAAGTGTATAATAAAGCCCATAAACATCCAAAGTTGATAATATAATAGTATGAAACAATAAAAAATTATAGATACGTTGAAGACGTATCACAAAGCCTGACCAGAGCAGTAAAGCAAAAACACACACCTGCCTTCCTACTAAAGCATGATATATCCAAGGCGTTTGATTCAACCTCCTGGGAATTTCTGCTCCAGCTGCTTGTACACAAGGGATTCGGAGGTCGATGGAGAGATTAGATATCTGCACTTCTGCTAACCAGCTCCACAAAGGTGTTGGTCAATGGGGAGCTCTCTGCTAGGATTGACCACAGGAAAGGATTTCGCCAGGGTGACCCACTCTCCCCTCTCCTTTTCGTCTTGATTATGGACTGCCTGGCCAGGCTCATGGACAAGGCAAGCGCCGATGGAGTTCTCACCCCTTTGAGAATCAGAGCATGAGGTTCAGAACTTCAATCTATGCTCACGACGTAATCATCTTCTCCAAGCCACTAATCCATGACGCTACAGCGTCAACGCCATCCTCAAGCTGTTTGGACAAGCAACGGGCCTCCAAACCAACTTGAACAAGAGCAGCTTCTACCTGATCTGTTGTCATAATTTGGACACCTCACAATTGCAGCAGACGCTGGGATGCACCCAGGGATCATTCCCTTGCACGTACCTGGGCATGCCCCTGTCCGACGGGAAGCTACGTAGGGTAGACCTACAGCAGAGTGGTGCTCGTGCGATCGGCCCTCTTGGCCATGCCAGCTTTCCAGATGATTGCAATACCACAAGCGAAGTGGCTAGACCAGAAAATTGACAAAATCCACAGGCCCTTCCTTTGGGCCGGCAAGAATTCTGTTTCAGGAGGAAAATGCCTTGTCAGCTGGAAATCTCTTTGCAGACCGACTGAATTTGGGGGGCTAGGCATCTCAAACCTCGAATTCCAAGGGGCGGCGCTGAGGGCGCGCTAGCTTTGGCAGCAAGCTAAGTTCCCGGACAAGCCTTGGGCGGATCTACCTTTTCCCTCTGACAAGCTCTCCGCTGCCATCTTTACCGCAAGCACTGTAATTGTTGTGGGATCAGGGGCATCGATCTCCTTCAGGCACTGCCACTAGTGGCAAGGTACACTGCTCAGAGATTAGTTCCAACACCTATACTCACACAGCAAAGGGCGGAGGCTTTCGCTCCTGGCAGCCCTTACGGACCGCAAATGGATAGCATGCATTAGAAGCAACCCTACTACCCAGGTGCTTGTTGACTATGTGCATGTACACTACTAAGGAAAACCTTATACACAGAAAATTACTAGCAGCGCTCTTTAAAATATGACGCTACTGCTATTTAGTAGCAGCGCGTTCCGTGAAAACACGCTGCTGAATAGAAAATAGCAGTAGCGCGTCATCTCTAAACCGCGCTGCTGCTCCCATTGCCATGACCTCGCCGTCCAGCTAGTTATAGCAGTAGCGCCTTATGCCTTACCCCGCTACTGCTATTCTCCTTAGCTGTAGCGCTTTCTCATGCCCGCGTTACTACTAACCCTACCTTATCCCCACACGTACGGCCGACCCTGTCTCTCTCACTCACTCTCCCTCTCTCAGTCACTCCCGCCCGTGCCGATAACCGTTGTCGTTCGTCGCCGCCGCCGCCGTCGTCCGTCCGCCACCGAGGTACTCCCTCCCACCGTGCCCTCCTCCTCCCTCCGCCTGCGGCCGCCCCCTCCTCCCTCCTCCGCCGGCAGCCCTCCTCCCACCGCCCCTCCCTCCTCCTCCTCCGACCGCCCCTCCCTCCTCCTCCTCCGGCCGACCCCTCCTCCTCCTCCGGCCGCCCCCTCCCCCTCCTCTCTCCTCCCTCCCTCCCTCCCTTGTCTCTGTTTTTGCAAATCATAGGTAACTAGTTTATTTAGTAAGTGATTATTATAACTAGTTTATTTATATTAAGTGCTTAATAGAACTAGTTTATTTAGTAAGTGCTTAATAGAACTAGTTTATTTAGTAAGTAGTTAATAAAACTAGTTTATTTAGTAAGTAGTTAATAAAACTAGTTTATTTAGTAAGTAGTTAATAAAACTAGTTTATTTACTGTTAGGATTATATATAAGATATTTTCAAATGTTTTTTTTTCATATTTTGAACCATTGAAATGCAATGACCATCGATAAGTGGCCTATGTTTTGCCGGAGTGTTGATTAATTTCCGTTCCAGCAAATTTCAGGCGCTCGATATGTCCTTTTTTAGCAAAGGTCATGCCGGATTTTTTGGGTTTTGCCGTCGAGTTATAATCTTTGAATTTTGAACACAGGAGATGTCTGATGACGATGGGATCCCGGAGTGTGTGTACTGCTACGATGACCGAGGTGTGTGCGACAGGTTTCCTCACCTGTAAAACGATATGTTTTTCACCGTGAAGCTGGAAGAGACCTTCGATGTTTGTATGGTACGCAATGACAAGCATTTCATCGTATTTAATATCATCACTTGTGCTTCTTTTGTTCAACGTGCAATTTATGGATTTTTTTTCAATTCGATTAGTACATCCCATGCCACGCTAGACCATATGTATTGGAGAAGCTTGGTTTTGGTTTAGATGACTTTGAGAATGTGGAGACGAGGAGGGCTCACTTAAGAACTAAACATGGTTATGAGTTTCTGGTTAAGTTCTACAATGCGGTCGATCGCTCCTATTTTGGTTGCTCTAATTGGGAAGCTCTCTGCAAGTCATATGGATTTGAGGAGGGAATGCGAATAAGATTTGATATTCGTCCCGAAGATTACGATGATGATGATGATAGAGACATCTGGGTTGATGTGGATATGCCTCCAGTTTTGCCTAGATGTGAGTTTGCCAAGCTAATTTGTTAAGTTCAGTAATTTATGTTGTTAATTTAAAACTATTTAGTGTTCGTCCGTACTAAACTTATTTATTTATAATTTTCAGCTTATTTCTTATCTTCAAGAAATACTCGGAAGGTAGTAGACAACACATACTATAGCTATGACTCCAAGCTTAATTGTGAGGAGAAAGGTTATCTTGTCTCATTCATAGAAGATGTTGAGGCCTTCAAAAACAGTCACTCTATCAGCCCAAATTATACTAGATACGTGCCACTAGTCCATACATTGCTTGATGATAACTTCATTGCCAAAAACTTGGTAAGATTTTGTTAATGATGGTAACTTCATTGCATACATTATTCTTAAGTAAACCATTGCTAACTATATATGTTACTATTCCATTTTTGAACAGAGGCTCCCGAAGCAGGTTGTGCCTGATATGCTATTTACCGAAGGTGATATGCATATGGTTAGCTTACGACCAACTCCTTCGGAGGCTTACCATACTGCATACTCGATTTCTTCAAATGATGGAAGGCTCAAAATCAAAGAATGGAGCAAAGTGATGAATGCGCACACGCAAATAATTGGAGACAAAATGAATGTGCGCAAGCCACAAGTTGGAGATAGGTTTATGTCCATTCTCCATTATGGTGAAGGACCGGTTTATCTGTTTTATGGTATTTTAGCTAGGAGAGAGGAGTAGGTCCTAAGTATTAAGAACAATTAGTTAGTGTTGATTATATATGACTACAATGTCTTAGACTTGATGGTGATGCTGAGTAGGAGTAGTGATTATGATTACTATGATGATGATGATGAGGAGTTGTTATTATAACTAGTGACGTAGTTGTTATATGACATTGGACGAAAATGATGATTATGAGGAGTTATGTGACAATGATGTATTATTATGATAAGTTGTTAATGATATTATGATGATGATGATAAGTTATTATGTCATCGGGTGAAAGAACCGCCGATTAGTTTCAAATGGATGGATCCAAAGTGACCATTGGTTACTTTGGATCCATGCACTTGAAACTAATCCAAGGTTCTTTCACCTAGTGATTTAATAACTCATTATGATGTAAAAACAATCTCTAAATTTCTACTGTATGAAAAATTGTATACAGGTATATGAATACGACCTAAAATTTAAGAGAAATGGAATAGGGAATAATAGTAGTAGCGGTTGTTTTCGAAAGCGCTACTAGTAATTAGCAGTAGCGCTTGACTAGGAAAGCGCTACTACTAAGTAGATATAGCAGTAGCGAGTGCCTGCAGGCGCTACTTCTAAGCATTAGTTGTAGCGCCTTATCAGTAGCGCGCCTACCCGCGCTACTGATAGGCCAAAAACCGGCGCTACTGCTAGGCTTTTCCCTAGTAGTGGTATGGCACATCGCTTCCCAAGTGAACCTCTCGCCAGGGCAACCTGATGACATCTACTGGAAGTGGACTGCTGATGGTCAATACTCTGCTAAAACAGCCTACCGGATTCTTTTCCAGGGCATGATCAGGGCCAACTACAACTTGCTGATCTGGTCTTCCAGGACCCCCCCTAAGTGCCACATGCATGCATGGTTGGCCATTCAAGGGCGCCGCAATACAGCTGACAAACTAGCAAAGAAGAACTGGCCTCACACGCCAATTTGCACCCTGTGCCAGCAGCACCCGGAGACTGCCCTACACCTATTTGCCCAATGCCAGTTCTCCAGGTCGATGTGGCAGCAGATCATCCAACGCTTCAATGCCCAAATCACGCCTCCATCAGCCATGGAGCCCTCCCTTGAAGACTGGTGGTACCGCTCTGTCAAATCCCTATCCGTGGTTGGCATGAGGAAGATCAATAGCCTCGTTATTTGCGTCTGGTGGTGCATCTGGAAGGAGAGAAATGCTCGAATTTTTAAGCACCGATCGACAACTCAACGGTTGATGCGGTTTGCTCGCTCATCAACGAGGAACTTCGGCTCTGGTGCACGGCCGGCCTTGTCGGGGCAATGTGGATGCCACCTGACTAGAGACTGCGCACTAGTCTACTAACCTGGCCGTCGGCTTTTATTTTCGTTTTCTTTTCATTCGTAGCTGTCCATTAGTAGCTACTAACCAACCTGACACTGTAACCCGGCCGTCTCGGCCTTTCTCTTAATGAATGAAATCAGCGCTGGCTGTTTTTCATCAAGAGAGAGAGAGAAAGAGAGAGATAGAGAGAGTTAGGGGAAAGAGATGAGGGATAGGGTGCATATACCCGAGCCTTCACGTCGACTGAAGGAGTCAACGGCGGCCGCGCTGGATCCCGATCGGACCCGCCTCGCACTGACCTCTGCCTCTTCCCCGCATCACGAGCCAAGCCATCGTCGTGCACTCGTGCTCCCGGTCGGATCAGGAGAGCAGCTGCTTGATCTGCAACCCAAAAAATATCCCAAACCTTTTTTGTTTCAGAGGACTCAACGGGAGAAAAAAAATACCACATGTCTCTAGTCCAAGCAGAGTGTGTCCACGTTCGCTATTTCAACACAGTTCACATATATGTCACCGTTTATCCTCTATCTTCGGCAGCAAATACTTTCATGGTCTAATTGATGAGCAGCTAACACATAGAAAATACTTGATGGTAGTTAATTTAGTAACGTAGAAAAAAAGTAAGATTAATTATCCATACGGTCTTGTAGTCAGCTATAGCAGACTAAAATTTGAAGGAACCAAGTACATCAGCCAGCTCATTATTTAACAGCATGCAGGTTCAGACTTTAACCTTATCACAAAATACTCAGAACAACATATTGTGCAGCTCCCCCAAAACAAATACAAGCAAAGGGTTTCAGTTCACCTAACCTAATCTACATGGTCTATGTAATGGGATATCCATGGTTGTTACATGGTGGGCCTCGGAGGTTGGCTAGAAAAGGAAGATAAATGATAAACATTATTTCTAGCAAAATAATTAAACAGAAGTAAACTCTGTACACTAAGAACAGAAAATTGACAGAAGTTATGTATAGACATTATTTATGCGAATTTATATAGGCAAGGAGCAGACAAATAGGCTTCAAATTCTTGAGTCGGTGGGACAAAGGTGCTAGTATCTTATATCTTATCTATCTATATTTATATCTATACTTATACTAATTACAGACTCCTAAAAAATTACCATGTTAATTAGATTTTACGAGCCATTAATCTGGTGGAACCGAATTATTACGGTGTTGATCGACTCACGGAAGAAAAAAAAACATACGTAATTTCCGGTTATAGGTTCATAGGGTAGTGCAACAAGTCCCGTAATACTCTTCGTCTATAGGGGGTCATCCATATGTGTTAAATGCCCATGGGGGCATGCTGCACCATGCCAAGCAATGATATCATAGTTTAACATTTATTACTTCTGCTACAATAGTTAGTTGGCAAAGTAATTCATGAAAAATGTATGCATTCTGATAGGTTGAGTTGTTTTGGATTGGTCAGAGTTCGTCTTGTGTAAACTGAATGAAGTAATTAAGAGAAGATTCCACCACGAAAAAAAATATGATGAATGAACAATGTCACCTGCGAGGGTGAGAGAAGTGAACTCAAAAATAAATTGTTGACACCTCATCCATTCTAGAATTTTATGTTACCTAGAATTAGGCTAGACAATCCTAATTTTCAAATCTTTGCTGCAATAATTTTTAGATCCGTGCATTCTAGATTCCTCTACCAAGACATCTGTAGATATTAACATGGTGGCACACCCACACGCACACACACAAACATATAGACGCATTGTAATATTCAAATAGGGCATATTATTCTGTATGAATGTTATTTTTCTCTTAAGCTTTGGTTACATTTAGTCAACAAAATTGTACATAATTAATTTTATAAAAATGACATGATTTATAATTATAATTTAGCTTTGACATATATATCATAATTGACTTTTGTATTGTATAACAATAAATTTGACTTTAATGTTTCCAATGTTGTTAGATATACTATTAGAAAAAAATTCACTAAGATGTTGAGACAAAGTTTGTATTGATTTTATAATCTTGTTAAGATTTAATAAAAAATGAAAAAAATAAAAGTGTTTTGTATAATTAATTAAGGATTACCTATAATTAACAATTACTTGATTTTGGTGAATTAAAAACTCACCTTTTCCTGTTGTTTTTCGAGGCTGGTTTTCATTCAGGTTTTTTCTGTTTCCGTTTTCCCTTTCTGTTTCTTTTTATCTTTTTATCTTTTCTGTCTCTTTCTTCTTTTATTTTCCTTTTTCTATTTCTTTTTTAAAAAATCGTAATTTATAAAATGTCCAGAATTCAAAATTGTTCCCCAACTTGAAGATATTTTCAGGGTTTAAAAAAAATGTTCATGTCTTCGAAAAAATGTTCAGAAATTCTAGAAAATGTTCGTGTTTCAAAAAAAATCCAAAATTTTAAAAAATGTTTGCGTATTCAAAATGTTCGTAAGGTGGAAAAATGTCACATTTTCAAAAAATTGATCTTATATTTCATAACAAATTCATGTCTTTCAAGATAATGCTTGCAATTGGGAAAATGTTCGCACTTTCAAAACAATGTTCGTCTTTGTGAAAAATGTTCGCCCTTTCAAAACATTGTTCGTCTTTTCTGAAAAATATTCATGCAATCAAAACAATGTTTGCAATTTTCAAAACTATAAAAAAATGTTTGCACAATTCAAGAAATGTTCAAATTGTTTCATAAAAATTTATGTTTGGAAAATTGTTCCCAAATTTTCAGAAATGTTTGCGTATTCAAAATGTTTGTAAAGTTGAAAAATGTCACATTTTCAAAAGATGTTTGTAAATTTTAAAACAAATTCACGTTTTTCAAGATAATGTTTGCAATTTGGAAAATGTTCGTCTTTTAGAAAAATGTTCATGCTCTCAAAACAATGTTCGTCTTTGTGAAAAATGTTCGTGATTTCAAAATAATGTTCGTCTTTTCTAAAAAATGTTCATGCAAACAAAACAATGTTTGCAATTTAAAAAAAAATCTTCTCACAATACAAAAAATATTCATATTTTTTTAAAAAATGTTTGTGTCTTCAGAAAAACATTCTGTTTTTGAAACATTCCATATATAGTATTTCGAAGTGTTTGTGCTTTCAAAAACAACTTGAAATTTGAAGTGTTCGGTTTTAAAAAATGCAATAGCTACAGTATGCTATGTATGCGTGCCCACCCTAGCATTATTGTACTACGCAAGGCAAGATAATCTAGCTAGCCGGAGAAATGTTTTTTTCCCAGCCAAGGAATCTTGGTTCTTCCTTAGAGCAAAATATAGCTCCAGCCATGGAACAGAGGTAGTACTAGTTTAGAGGTACGTAGAGGGGTACAGACAACACGAGGAAAGCGAAAGGAAGGAACAATCAGGCTAGCAGTAGCAGCTCTAGTAGCTACGGTGTGCAGGGGGCCATGCGTGCATGGCCATATGCGTATGGCTCTTCTTCCCTAGTCGCGGTGCGCCGTCCGTTCCCACCTACCCCTCCCCCATCCATCTTCCATTCCATCAACCTTCGTGCTCCACACACGTGTGCGTGGTGGCAGTAACAACGAGTAGTGGTAAGACTAGCTCGCCAGGTTACATGCATACACTGATACACGGTGAGAAGCGTTAAGTGAAGCTTGGCACCTATCCATCCGTGCACGTGCGGTGTCTCGCTTTTGTGCAGCACGAGCAGTGAAGCCAACTCCACCGCGCGACCTCATTTTGTCCGGCCCCGTCAGTTTGGGATAAAACGGACAAACGAGGCGGCCCAACGTGCGATGGCCTGAACCCATCTAGTCCGTTTTGTGTACAGGCCGACGCATTTCGAGCGCAAACTTACGCCGGATTTGGGTCGCGGCGGACAGCGAACGGACGCTTCGAACGTCCGCGTCGGGGCCGTGTGGCAGGCGGCCACCTACCTCCCACCCGCCAACATAAATGCGCACGGGCGGGTGGCCCCACCTGTCATCCGCACAGCGAAGGGTCGTCGTTCTTCTTAAATGGGAAGCCGTGGACCGGTCGTCGTCCACAGTTCCCACTCCGGCCCCTCGCTGCCCCCTCGAAACCCGACACCCTCGAAACCCTAGTCGCTCCCCGTCGTCGACCTCGCCGGCCGGCCGCAGCCATGGGCCTTTGGAAGCACGACCGCAAGGGGAAGCACGACCGTGAGGCCGGCTCCTCTTCGGGACGCCTCCGCGGCTCCGTCAAGAAGGAGGAGCCCGCATCACCGCCGCGCTCCTCCATTCGAGCCCCCACGCCTGCCCCCTTCACTATCGCGCCTAGGGCCGCCGTCGAGCGCGACCGGCGGTACCTGGCCGTGGATGTGTGCTGGCGGTACTGGGAGACGAGGACGCCGGTCCCGTGGAGCGACGTGCACCTCCCCAACAACTGGCACCTCTCCGCGGACCGGGTCCCCATCCCGCCGGTGCCAGCGAGCGGCCGTGCCAGGCGCGATGAGATCGAGCGCCGCCGCCGCCTCCTCCCCGACGACCTATTCGACGACGAGAGGTACGCCCTCGACTCTGTCCTGTGGGACACTTGGCTCCAGGACGAGCACGACGTGCGGCGCGCGTCGTACTTCGCCGGCACGGTGTCGGGGCCGCGGCGGCCACGTCAGGAGGTGCGCGGGCATACGCGGGTGCGCGGCCTGACTACGTCGACCTCTGCAGCGACGACGACGACACAGGCTGCCATTGAAGACGGCGATGACCAGGGCATGGACGGGCGCGGCAGCAGCGCGCGGGCAGCATTTTTTATTTTGTTTTTATGTTAATTATGGAATTGGGCCGTTTAAGTGCGGCGTGAAACTGGACCGTTTTGTGGCCGTGACCTTTATATATGTTTTAAGTTTTTTTAAATGCGTTTATTTACTTTTTAGGCATTTTATTTAAGTTTTTTGTTTTTTTAATCACGTCAACCCCGGACATGATTTGGGGTGCGGCCGCACGCTGGGCGCATCCACGACCTAATGGACAAACACAGATATGAAAGAACGCATCGTCGCCCAAAAAGACAAAATCCGACCAAACCGGACATTTGTTTGAGGTCGCGCGGTGGAGTTGGCCTGAGAGCTCTCGAGGACTCGAGCACCTGTCGCGTCTCCATCTACCTACACGTTCGACCCATGGCTTTATACGTGAATGCGTGTGAATGTTCGTGCAGCACAAGAGAGAGAGAGAGAGCGTTCGTCATAGTACCCAACACGCATGCTATTGATTTGGTGTGTGAATGCATCCGTTGATTGCTGAACTGAAATTGACATGCGTGCATGCATGTCAGATTTAGTTACTCTTCCACCGGCTAGCAATTGTAACCCAAAAAAAATTACGCCTTTCTGAGCAATGTAAAAAATATGTGACATTGAAGTAGTTTGGTTGCTGTTGTACCAGAGGGAAAACTCGGGAATTTTCACTAAATGGGGCATCATCATCCTTAAAACTCGATGCCTCTAGATTCATCCTTCACATATTGATGCTTCTTGATCACACGTGACATAGGCCCTTCGACCACACGTGACATACTAAGACTCCACTCAAATATTTTGAAACGGAGGTAGTATATGTCCTTGCTCAGTTTCCTTGTTTAATATTGGCCAGCTCTATAGAAAAATATGGTAAAATCTACAGCACCAAATACACCTTGCCAAACTTGTTTAAGTTTGTCCTAAGTCAAACTTGTTTAAACAAGTTCTACCACTTAATAATAAGCCTCTAAAGAAAGGGCATATATTTGATAAAAAAATAGAAAGCTCAGATATTATTTCTTAGTTTTAAATTGCCATACCCTTTGGTGTGCGAATTACATGTAAGTAAACCATCTGCATATCATCATTTTGTTCAAACTAACATTATTGCATTCAGAAATAACTAGCACCACATCATAACCACATCGCCCGCAAAGGTCCTACTAAATACAAACATCCTCGTCCTTGAGCGAAAGCTCCACAAAAAAAAATTACTTAGAATGAGGCATGAGCTATTGCTACTTGCAAACACGAATCATACATACACGAATCATAAACAAGTACTACTACTATTATATGTCCTCATGGAAGTCACCGTGAACACGCAAAATCAGAGGTAGATGACTGAGCGAACTTCCTTGGACTGCAGAAACTTGTTTATAATGAGACGTGAACTATACATGCATGTATGCCAAATTGAATATATCATGAGACTGTTGATCGGAACAACTAGGAGTAGAGTACTCGTATATGTCCTCATCGAAATCACTCTGAGTAGTACACAAAATCAGAGGTAGGTGACTGAGCAAACTTCCGTGGACCGCAGAAAATAATACTGCTACTACAGCTGAATTCTGAAGCCACTTGGAGGGAGCGAGGGAACCAGCAACATGCACGGACCATGCGTACTGCTGGAGTAGCAGTACAGCAAGAACATGGACAAGCACCCAACCATGACCTGGGCTGGTGGCCTCATCAAGATCGTGACCTGCAGAAGACGGCCGTTTCTGATGGAGCCGGCTATGCAGATCATATGCCTTGTTCACACATGTCTTAGGTGTCTAGGCAGGCAGATTCTATGAATCGGCGCAGCTGCAAAAGGTTAGGGCTCCTTTGATTCAAAGAAATTCTATAAGAATTCTGGAGGATTAAAATCCTTAGGATTTTTACCTATGTTGGTCCTTTGATTCATAGGATTGATTCTCATAGGAATTTTTTCTATGAAATCTTTTGTACAACATTTCAAAGGAAATCTAACATCCAATTCAACCTCTTTTTACAATTTTTTTGTTTTTTCTGTGACATCAAACACTTCTTGCAAATCCTATAGGATTTAAGTGGGCATTGCCCCTTCAATACTCTACTTTTCCTATTCATATGTTTTCATAATCATGCGAATCAAAGAGGCCCTTAGTGGGAAAAGAAATAAAGCCGACGACCAGAAACTGCGAAACATAGTTTGGTAAGATCAACCTGTGCTAATCTACATTTTGTGTTGGAGATCCATGTCCATGTGTACACTGTAGAAATTAAAAACACGATGCACAAATGCATCAAACATCAAGGCAATCAGCAAGCGTTGATCCACCTTGTACGCATCTGCCTCAGTGATTGGTTGATCATAAGACTCTCCTAATCACCTTGGGACGGGTCCATGGGCTGAGGTGGAGGACCCAGCCCACCGCGTCACATATGCACCATCATTTCACATTTTCACCCACGGTATCCTCTCATGGCGCCACCACGGAATCACAGATGGCCAGAAGGGGGCCATGGAGAAGCGGTGGGGGGCTCGCCGGAGGGGGCCACACCCCGCAGAGTTGCCTCGCGCATGGGCCCAACGTATCGGTGAGCAGGGGAGGCCTGACACAGTCGCTGCTGCCTCCTCCGCCCGAAGCCGCCAGGCCCTCACTCGCGAGCTGTGGGTCAAACCTCGCCACGCTCCGTCCTGGGATCCCCTGCGGCCGAGGATCCAGCAGCAACCTGCATGCATATAGGTAAAATATCATCATTCATGGAAGGATTCAGTATCAGGCGAGGCAAGAAAGGAACGGAAAATGCGGCCAGAGGTTGATGATGAGAAGGAGCGTGGCTTCAGCTCAGTCGCAGAGGATCCACACTCTGGCAAGCAGCTCAGCTCTGCTAGGAACAAATATCATTTAAGTAATCAAATTTGTGCGGTCTTTGGATTTTAATTTTTTTATTAGCCTAGTGGTAGAGACTAGTGCTGACAATGAGGGGATGGATGTTTATAGTTTGTTGGAAATATTAGCACTTTTCTGATTAGACTTACTAGTCGTCAACCCGTGCATTCACACGGGCTAGTTTAGTACCCTACAATGTGATGATGTTTTGAGACTAAATTTCATTTACCGGGAGTAAGGAAATTGAGAATTCCCAAATTTCTATTGGAACAGTTACATCTTGTCCAATGAAAATATATGTTTTATATTCAAATATTATTTTTGTCAAAATTTAATACTTAAAAATATAATATGGAATGACGCATATACTCAAATGTTCTGTATCTACATAAAATAATTGAATTATTTAATCACCTCTAATCTTGGTATATATTGCCTTCAACACACTGAAAATAAAACCACTGATGGTTCATTCACTTGACATCTCCTCCAAACAGTCTCTACAGTAATTAAGAAGTTTAGATATAAGATGAAAGAGCCTCATAGTATGAACAACAAAAACTGTTAGACCTTTTTAAAGAGAAAAGTAATAGATGCACATATCACAGACCATTTTTTAAGACTATTTATCTTGTTCCGATTTTTTTCTCATAAAAAGACAAAATCCCAGTCTCCAACTGATATAATAAAATCATGCATAGAGAAAATAGTCATGTGGTTGAACATCTGTACATGTTTCGTCAATTGCACTTTTGTGCATCTCCTTTGCTTCCATCATACCATAATGTCTTGATCTGGACATGTTCCCTTTAAATTATATTACTGGTATCCTAATAGTTAAATACAAATATATTAACATATATATAGACAAAAGTAAACTGTTTTTGTCGATATTTTGAATTCACATGAACTTTTGGCTTATGGTGTATGTACAAAAACCTCCATTATATAATTTGGTATATAATGAAACAAAAAAAATTATACATCCATATTGTATTTACCGAAGTACATATACAATATTTAGGTAAAATCGTATTTATCAAACCGAACAAACCGGCGCACATATCTCATGTCCATTATCTGCCACCCTATATGTGTGTTCAACGAATTAACATGCATATTATTCCTAACGTGGTAGTTTTCCAAGTACTCCTTTTTTGATACTCGGCAATGGCTATTGTAGTGTTTATCTAGTGCCTTTGCCGAGAACAGAACTCGGCACACAATGCCGAGTTGTTTCTAGGCTTTGCCAACTATGCTGGAAACTCCACTGAATCGGTGTCTCCAGTAGAGACATGGCATTAAAAAAAACTTTCTCACGTACATATTCCAAAAAACAAATGCCAATTTCTGGAAAATAGGAAAATATCTTCCATGATTGTAGATTACTCTCACGTACATGTTTAGTTTTGTTACTTGTATGTAAGATTTACCTTTATAACTTGGTACCCTGGAATTCGGTTGCGTCTAGTTTGGGTACCCGAGGTGTATTGGGTTTGACTGCCATGGGGTTTATTTTCTGTTAGGTTACTGGGAAAATAATCTGATTATGCTGCAAATATCTGGAACAAAACATATTTAGCATATCTGTCTACTCTCTAAACCAATCATACATTCATCATATTTCGGACGTAGATTGACTTAGTTAGAGTGCATGGGCTGATGTCACGTACAGTTGTTACTTATTAACAATGCAAAATTCAGTACCCTAACAATTAGAAAAACAACTCCAGAGAATATAGACAACTCTAACCTCCAATGTATTAGGCAATGTAAACTTGGGAACCACTGTCACCTCATGAGATATATGATTCATGCATGGGCCTATTTTGCATGGCAGGGTTGCCATAGTTTTGTTCCGATTCAGTATCAGGCATTCAGAAAAGGTTAAGTAGAATCTCGTCAATTTCGTGATCTGGTTGCTTGTTTGGATAAGGTAAAAAAAATCTGCATACCTGCAAAGTCCAATGCATGGAACAGGATCATTTTCTGTCTTGCAGATAATAACCTGTGCCCAACAATGATCCTAGCCTAGGAACCAATTAACTGGTCGTCCTTCACATAAATTACTCAAAACAAAGAGAACGTACCTGTTTAAAATTAGAACCTTGTTGAAAATAAAATCAATTGATATTATCCTTGGAACCTTAAAAAAAGAAGACGAATCAGTTTGTATTCTTATAAAACCCATCAAATCAGGCCCAAGATAGAACGTGAGAAACACAATGCGCATATAAGATAGATGTCAGAAGCACAGCCATGTATAAGACATCACAAAAATGAACTGGATTGAAAGATAACTTTTTCTTTACTCGTACCATGGGCATTAGTGGTTCCTCGATGGACAACGTCTTGGGCTGGATTGAATAACTGTGGATTTAGAGGTCCTTACGATAAAGGGAGACGCTGATATTATCAATAGAATTGGATTTTTTTATTTTACGTATTAGAGATCAGGATCATGGGAGAGGATCCATGTAAGTTTGGTAGAAGAAAAGTGGTCGACTGTTACAAAACTAAGGACCAGCTGCACATATACATGCAGCGACACGGGCCAATGAATATCCTACCCAACTCAACCTAAACCTGCTCGTACAGAACTCTAAACCAACCTGGACACAGCCTGCTACTAACACAACTACAGGGCCAAACTGCAACACCTAGCTGGACATCACCTAGCCCAATTATGACACAAGTTAGCAACACATATACATAGGCAAGTACTAATATTAGCTGGACTATTACTAATCAGAAGAGGCAGGGGGGTACTTATGTGGGTCTCATACCCATCTTCCTCGATGCATTTTCTATCACAATCCGTGATAGCCCTTTCGTAAAAGGGTCTGCCAGATTCTTAGCCGTCTGGATGTAATCCAACGCTATTACTCCGGAGTTTCTTGATTTTCTGACAGATTTCAATCTTCTTCTTATGTGCTTTGCGGATTTCATGTTGTCCTTTCAACTCTTAGCCTTGGCAATCACTGTTTGATTGTCATAGTTCATAAGGACAGCCCATGTATAAGACATCACAAAAATGAACTGGATTGAAAGACAACTTTTTCTTTACTCGTACCATGGGCATTAGTGGTTCCTCGATGGACAACGTCTTGGGCTGGATTGAATAACTGTGGATTTAGAGGTCCGTACGATAAAGGGAGACGCTGATATTATCATTAGAATTGGATTTTTTTTATTTTACGTATTAGAGATCAGGATCATGGGAGAGGATCCATGTAAGTTCGGTAGAAGGAAAGTGTCCCACTGTCACAAAACTCAGGACCAGCTGCACATATACATGCAGCGACACGGGCCAATGAATATCCTACCCAACTCAACCTAAACCTGCTCGTACAGAACTCTAAACCAACCTGGACACAGCCTGCTACTAACACAACTACAGGGCCAAACTGCAACACCTAGCTGGACATCACCTAGCCCAATTATGACACAAGTTAGCAACACATATACATAGGCAAGTACTAATATTAGCTGGACTATTACTAATCAGAAGAGGCAGGGGGGTTTCAACCTCCTTTTTGAAAAGAAAAAAAATTAACAGAGAAATATAAACCTAGCTAACAACAAATCAAGATTATGCTAATATCAAACATGGCGTTGCATATAAAAAATATAATCAGGCCAACTCGAGTAGGAAATTAAGGCTGCGCAATAAACAACATTGGACAATTAAAGAATATACCTAATTCCAACATCCTTTATCATGCATGTTCAGATCTTCTTTCTTCACAGCTGAGTCGGCATGAAAGCAATCACTGCGAGGCTGAACACCTGCATCAAACTTTATTTCACTTAGGACTGAAATTTCATCTGCCGTGGATATTTTTGTAGAATACTATATTGAATAACAATAGGAAGGTAGAGGCGGACTACTTTAAAGCATAAAGAAAATTCATGGTTCAGAATATGTACGTACAGTGATCTGCAACACGCAGGTCTGATGGCATGTCTTTAAGTAATCAATTGCATCATCTTGTAACAATTTACCCGGTGTCATGGTACTATATAATTAAACTATAACCTTAGAGACAACACAAAAGAGATTCCGAAGAAAGCAGGGAACCTAGAAACCAAACATTAGTCTGAACTTCGCCCAAACTTCAGGTTTTGCCACCTGGATCATATCAAGCGAGCTAGGGCAGGAGAGCAATACGTAGCCATAACCAAATTCACCAGAAGGATCTTACTTTTTTTGGAGGCATGACAGAGCATGATATTGCCTGTCCTTTGGCCATGTGTATTGCTTGTGTTCTGGAACGATGGCACGTTGGTTCTAACTTGCTGAATTCTCTTCAGCACCTGCAAGAGAGAGAGAGAGAGAGAGAGAGAGAGAGGGAGGAGGAGGAGGAGGATGGCAGCCGGAGGAAGAGGCCAAAGCCTATCCGCCATGATTTGCTGCTGGATCTAACACGCCGCGGATAAAAAGAAATACAGGAGAAAGGAGATGCCAGCGGGGGGAGAACACACGGGGCTTTTGTCCAATGGGTGGAATAGAACGCATGGACTCTCTATATTGTAATTATATATGTACATGCCTGGTCATTTACGTGTGCTGGCTGTTGTATTAGATCTTTTCCATTAGATTGCTGTTGTATTAGATCTTAACCATTAGATTTAATCTTAGGAACTAACGGCGTTAGTTTTTTTTCCTTTTGTTTTACAACCAAGGAAAACTTTTTTTTCTAAATGATGATTTTATGATTGAATCTACACCGCAATAATTCGGTCCCACCAGATGGACGGCTTGTAAAATCTAATTAACGTGGTAATTTCTTGGGAGTCTGTAATTAGTATAGGTATAGATAGATCCACGAGTTAACAGTAAGCATGGTATAAAAGGTATGCACCTCATAGCGATACCTAAGCATACTAGCGCGTACAGAACATAGAATCGAACCATCTGTGAGCAGCACATATACGGCTAGCATAAGTACGAGTAAACGAGGGATGAACAGATCATACCCTCCGGTTGGTCAGGCCAACGCGGCGGCGGCAGCAGCATTCTCGGCGTCGTCCGTGGCCTTCTTCTTGGAGGCGGCGTCGTCGGCCATGGTGTCGATGCAGGGGAAGTAGTGGAAGCAGAGGCGGACGAAGTTGGGGACGGACCGGGAGCAGTCGCGTCGAGACGCTCCCCAAAGGCCTTATTGCCGTTCTCCCGGGCAGGATCTCGAACGACAGGGTTCCGGAGGCACCTGCTCTCCTGACCAACCGTGCACGCGGTCGTCGGGATGGGATCGCCGGAAGCAGCACAAAGAGAGGAACAGTAACTGACGACTATGGTTGTACGAGAGGGAGTGAGTGAACTAAGTTAGGGTTCACTCCACTGGCCAGTGCCTTCTTATATAGGCCGTCAGGTAGATGGGCCTGGGCCAGGCCCACGACTGAGTCCGCGAACAGCCCACAGTCCAATGTCTCGGACAGTGGCGCTTCCGTAAGCGACTCGTTAATTAATTAACAATTAATTAACCATTCCTGAGCGGCAAAAATAAGCTTCGGCTCGGCTCATTCCCGTAACCCGCGGCGCGCGCACGTGTCGTGACGAGGCGAGGTGTGGCGAGGCGAGGCGGGCGACGGAGGAGGAGGAGCGCGCGCGTACAGCTCCTATTCCCAAGCTCCCAATAGCAAGTGGTAGAGCAACCCTTATAAAGAGGTCTCACTCTTCTTACTGTAGCAGTATGGGACTAAACTTCCCACACTTCCCACCACTTGCCGTACACATGCATGGGCCTTAGAGATTAATCAGGGATTAGTGTCTTATATGAGCCTAAGCCCATCCATAATCCAACAATCCCCCACCAGATCTCGAGGCACATAAGTTTGTCAACTGTTCCAAACAATGTTTGATATACCAGAATTTTCAGTGGAGACTGTTAAGTTGAACTTCCACCTAGAGCAACAGGATTAGACTTCTTCACAACTGAACAATGGACTATGCCTTGAATTGTCAGTTTGGCGTGCAGAAGTTTCGCCTATTGTCAGTTGATACATGGCTGCCGAAGGCTAAACCCCATGAGTGGAGCCTGTAGTCATACTCCGTACCTTCTCATGAGCTTACTAGAGATTGCCCAATCTCATAGACTGTGACCAGCAGTCGGGCTCACATAGGTGTGTTCCTCCAAAGAATGCTCTGTAGGTTAGCATCTTGCTTACACAAGCTTTGGAACACATTAAGACAAAAGTCAGCCAGCCTTACAGAATTGAGAGTATTGTGCATCTCCAATGGAGTGGGTTAATTAAGGATACTCTCCTCAGTTGACCGCTGGATTGTTTTCCCAGGTCCTAATTCACGGGATCTCCGATCACATAGGTTGGGTTACCCCCATGGCAAATTACGTGGGTCTCATACCCATCTCCCCCAATGCATTTTGTATCACAATCCGTGTTAGCCCTTTCGTAAAAGGGTCTGCCAGATTCTTAGCCGTCTGGATGTAATCCAACGCTATTATTCCGGAGTTTCTTAATTTTCTGAAAGATTTCAATCTTCTTCTTATGTGCTATGTGGATTTCATGTTGTCCTTTGAACTCTTAGCCTTGGCAATCACTGTTTGATTGTCATAGTTCATAAGGACAGTAGGCACTGGTCTATCAACCACCGGCAAATCCATCAAAAGCTCTCGAAGCCATTCTGCTTCGACGCATGATGTGTCTAATGCTGTGAGTTCTGCTTCCATAGTCGATCTGGTTAAGATCGTCTGCTTGCAAGACTTCCAGGAAACAGCACCACCACCAAGTGTGAAGACATGTCCACTTGTGGCTTTCATCTCATCAGCATCAGATATCCAATTCGAATCACTATACCCCTCAAGTACCGTCGGGTACCCAGAATAGTGAATTCCATAGTTTGCAGTACCTTGCAGATAACGCATCACTCGCTCAACAACATGCCAATGCACATCTCCCTGATTGGAAACAAACCGGCTTAGTTTGCACACAGCAAACGAGATGTCAGGACGAGTAGCACATGCTAGGTACATCAGTGAACCAACCACTTGAGAATATCTCAATTGATCTACAGCTGTGCCTTCGAACTTTCGAATCCGCACGCTAGGATCATATGGTGTTGCAGAAGGTTTGCAGTCCGAATATCCAAAACAGCTCAAAATCTTCTCAACATAGTGGGATTGCAAAAGTGTAATTCCACCCTTAGAATTTCTCAGTAGCTTGATGTTCAGGATAACATCAGCCACACCCAGGTCCTTCATCTCAAAGTTGTGAGATAGAAAAGACTTAACCTCCTCAATGACCTTGAGGTGGGTCCCAAATATCAGTATGTCATCGACATACAAACACAGTATAACTCCTTCGCCCCCACCATAGCGATAGTATACACATTTGTCAGCTTCGTTCACAACAAAGCCTGCAGATGTCAGAGTAGTGTTGAACTTCTCATGCCATTGCTTAGGCGCTTGTTTCAGGCCATACAAAGATTTCACTAGCTTACACACCTTTCCTTCCTGACCATTTACTAAAAAGCCATCCGACTGTTGCATGTAAATTTCCTCATCTAGCTCTCCGTTAAGGAAAGCCGTCTTAACGTCCATCTGATGAACGAGAAGACCATGCGAGGCAGCCAAAGCGAGTAACACTCGAATGGTTGTCAGTCTAGCCACAGGTGAATAAGTGTCAAAGAAATCCTCTTCTTCTTTCTGGGTATAACCCTTGGCCACAAGCCTAGCCTTGTACTTCTCAACAGTACCATCAGGCCTAAGCTTCATTTTGAACACCCACTTACATCCTAATGGTCGACAACCATAAGGACGATCAGTGATCTCCCATGTCCCGTTAGCCAAGATGGAATCCATCTCACTACGGACCGCATCCTTCCAGTAGTCAGCATCCGGTGATGCATACGCTTCTAAAATGGAGCTGGGAGTATCATCATCCACGAGGTACACGAGGAAATCATCACCAAAGGACTTTGCAGTCCTCTGTCTCTTGCTCCTAACAGGAGCTTCCTCGTCATCCTCCGTGGAACTCTTATCACTTTTATGTTCATAATATTCCATCGGAATAGCAGGTTCAGGAGTCTCATCAGATTCCAGTCTAGAATTGCTTTGCATATCTCTCATGGGAAAAATATCCTCAAAGAATGTAGCATCCCTAGACTCTATAATTGTATCGACCTTCTGGTCAGGTACCTCAGATTTCACCACTAGAAATCTATAGCCAACGCTATGCTTGGCATAGCCAAGAAAAACACAGTCCACTGTCTTTGGTCCCAACTTGCGCTTTTTGATTATCCGCACATTGACTTTCGCCAAACAACGCCAAGTGCGCAAGTAAGAGAGTGTAGTTATTTTCTTTTCCCATTGCTCATAGGGAGTAGTCTCATTATCCTTTGTGGGAACTTTATTCAGGACATGACAAGATGTCAATACAGCCTCCCCCCACCATGCCTTGGATAAACCCGATGTATCTAACATGACGTTAACCAAATTAGTTAGAGTGCGGTTTTTCCGTTCGGCAACCCCGTTTGACTGGGGTGATTAGGGAGGCGTCCTCTCATGAATAATACCATGTTCCGCACAGAATAAATCAAACTCATTCGAAAAGTACTCTCCACCATGATCAGACCGGACTCGTTTTATTTTCTTCTCAAGTTGGTTCTCAACTTTAGCCTTATAGACTTTAAAGTAGTGTAGAGCCTCATCCTTAGTATTTAACAAATACACATAGCAGAATCTAGTGGAATCATCAATCAGAGTCATGAAGTATTTCTTTCCACCTTTAGTCAACACACCATTCATCTCATAGAGATCTGAATGTATGAGCTCTAGAGGTGCCAGGTGTCTCTCCTTCGCAGGCTTGTGAGGCTTACGAGGTTGCTTAGCTTGCACACACGCATGGCACTTAGAGCCTTTGGCTAAAGTGAAACTCGGGATTAAATCCATCTCAGCTAGCCGCGTCATACAACCGAAATTTATATGACAAAGACGTGAATGCCAAACCTCAGATTCGTTCACATTAGAATGAATTTGGTTCACGACTTTATTACAGAAATCCTCCAGGGAAAGGTGGAACAAACCACCACAATCATATCCTTTTCCAACAAACAGTCCATACCGAGATACGACTACTTTGTTAGACTCAAATACTAACTTAAACCCTTCTTTACATAGAAGGGAGCCACTAACGAGATTCTTCTTTATGGCGGGGACATGCTGCATGTTCTTCAGTTGCACGATCTTTCCCGAAGTAAACTTCAGATCTACCGTGCCAACACCATGAACAGAAGCATGCGAGCCATTCCCCATCAGGACGGAACAATCTCATGCGACCTGGTAAGAAGAAAACAAAGACACATCAGCACACACATGAATATTGGTTCCAGTGTCAATCCACCAATCGGTGAACTGACAGACTGAAAGTGTGGTAAACAGATTACCATACCCAGATGCCGCATCATTGTTGCTCAGAGTGACATTCACATACTTGGAGTCCTGTGCTAGCTTCTTATACTTGTTTGGGCACTTTTTCGCCCAATGTTCATCTGAACCACAAGTAAAGCAGCCATCTCTCCTTTTGTCTTTCTTCTTACCCTTTTTCCTAAAGGTAGTATTCTGCTGGACAGAGTTCTTTCCCTTGAACTTGTGGAAGTTCTTCTGCACCACATTGGCGCTAGAAGAACCCTCTGCCCCTTTCACGTGCGAGTCCTTTGCTCTCGAGTTCTGCTCAACACTGAGATGACCAATGACATCCTCAACAGAGAATTCACGTCTCAAGTGCTTGAGAGAAGTAGCAAAGTTCCTCCAACTAGGAGGGAGTTTTGCAATAATGCAACCCGCGACAAACTTGTCCGGTAACTCACACTTCAGGAGCTCCAGCTCCTTAGCAATGCACTGTATCTCATGAGCTTGGTCCAATACAGAACGGTTATCAACCATCCTGTAATAATGGAACTGCTCCATGGCATACAACTCACTGCCAGCATCAGTTGCGCCGAATTTGACTTCGA
This sequence comes from Triticum urartu, assembly GCF_003073215.2. NCBI lineage: Eukaryota > Viridiplantae > Streptophyta > Magnoliopsida > Poales > Poaceae > Triticum > Triticum urartu. Next base: position 701,457,158 of record NC_053028.1, read on the forward strand.
GCGCATCCCACAAGATTTTGGCAACACCCATATGAATATAGGTGTCAACCAACTTATCTCCAATCACACCCAGAACTGCTCCCATAAAGATTGTGGTTGCCTCCCTAAACGTCTTCTCCTGTTCAGGAGCAATCGTTTCTGTGAGGGACACACCAACAACCCAGAACACGTTCATCGCTGTGAGCCACAAGGTGGTCCTAGTCTGCCAACGCTTAAAATGCGTCCCGGTAGACTTTTTCGGTTTCAGATTAGCAGCAAAGCCTTGAATCGAAAAGTGCCTAGAATAAGGTCTTTGGATTGTTGGAAATATTAACACTTTTCAGATTAGACTTGTCCACGAGTTAACAGTAAGCATGGCATAAAAGGTATGCACCTCATAGTGATACCTAAGCATACTAGCACGTACAGAATATAGAATCGAACCATCTATGAGCAGCACATATACGTCTAGCATAAGTACGAGTAAACGAGGGATGAACAGATCATAGCCTCCGGTTGGCCAGGCCAACGCAGCGGCGGCAGCAGCAGCCTCGGCGTCGTCCATGGCTTTCTTCTTGGAGGCGGCGTCGTCGGCCATGGTGTCGATGCAGGGGAAGTAGTGGAAGCAGAGGCGGATGAAGTTGGGGACGGATCGGGAGCAGTCGTGTCGAGACGCTCCCCAAAGACCTCATTGCCGTTCTCCCGGGCAGGATCTCGAACGACAGGGTTTCGGAGGCACCTGCTCTCCCGACCAACCGTGCACGCGGTCGTAGGGATGGGATCGCCGGAAGCAGCACAAAGAGAGGAACAGTAGCTGACGGCTAGGGTTGTACGAGAGGGAGTGAGTGAACTAAGTTAGGGTTTACTCCACTGGCTAGTGCCTTCTTATATAGGTCGTCAGGTAGATGGGCCTGGGCCAGGCCCACGACCGAGTCCGCGAACAGCCCACGGTCCAATGTCTCGGATAGTGGCGCTTCTGTAAGCGACTCGTTAATTAATTAACCATTCCTGAGCGGCAAAAATAAGCTTCGGCTCGGCTCATTCCCGTAACCCGCGGCGCGCGCGCGTCATGACGAGGCGAGGCGGGAGGCGGAGGAGGAGGAGCGCGCGTGTACAGCTCCTATTCCCAAGCTCCCAATAGCAAGTGGTAGAGTAGCCCTTATAAAGAGGTCTCACTCTTCTTACTGTAGCAGTATGGGACTAAACTTCCCACACTTCCCACCACTTTCCGTACACATGCATGGGCCTTAGATTTTAACCAGGGATTAGTGTCTTATATGAGCCTAAGCCCATCCATAATCCAACAATCCCCCACCAGATCTCGAGGCACATAAGTTTGTCAACTATTCCAAACAATGTTTGATATACCAGAATTTTCAGTGGAGACTGTTAAGTTGAACTTCCACCTAGAGCAACAGGATTACACTTCTTCACAACTAAACAATGGACTATGCCTTCAATTGTCAGTTTGGCGTGCAGAAGTTTCGCCTATTGTCAGTTGATACATGGCTGCCGAAGGCTAAACCCCACGGGTGGAGCCTATTAGTCATACTCCGTACCTTCTCATGAGCTTACTAGAGATTGCCCAATCTCATAGACTGTGACCAGCAGTCGGGCTCACATAGATGTGTTCCTTCAAAGAATGCTCTGTAGGTTAGCATCTTGCTTACACAAGCTTTGGAACACATTAAGACAAAAGTCAGCCTGCCTTACAAAATTGAGAGTATTGTGCATCTCCAACGGAGTGGGTTAATTAAGGATACTCTCCTTAGTTGACCGCTGGATTGTTTTCCCAGGTCCTAATTCACGGGATCTCCGATCACATAGGTTGGGTTACCCCCATGGCAACTTATGTGGGTCTCATACCCATCTTCCTCGATGCATTTTCTATCACAATCCGTGATAGCCCTTTCGTAAAAGGGTCTGCCAGATTCTTAGCCGTCTGGATGTAATCCAACGCTATTACTCCGGAGTTTCTTGATTTTCTGACAGATTTCAATCTTCTTCTTATGTGCTTTGTGGATTTCATGTTGTCCTTTCAACTCTTAGCCTTGGCAATCACTGTTTGATTGTCATAGTTCATAAGGACAGCCGGCACTGGTTTATCAACCGCCGGCAAATCCATCAAAAGCTCTCGAAGTCATTCTGCTTCGACGCATGATGTGTCTAATGCTGTGAGTTCTGCTTCCATAGTCAATCTGGTTAAGATCGTCTGCTTGCAAGACTTCCAGGAAATATCACCACCACCAAGTGTGAAGACATGTCCACTTGTGGCTTTCATCTCATCAGCATCAGATATCCAATTCGAATCACTATACCCCTCAAGTACCGTCGGGTATCCAGAATAGTGAATTCCATAGTTTGTAGTACCTTGCAGATAACGCATCACTCGCTCAACAGCATGCCAATGCACATCTCCCAGATTGGAAACAAACCGGCTCAGTTTGCACACAGCAAACGAGATGTCAGGACGAGTAGCACATGCTAGGTACATCAGTGAACCAACCACTTGAGAATATCTCAATTGATCTACAGCCATGTCTTCGAACTTTCGAATCCGCACGCTAGGATCATATGGTGTTGCAGAAGGTTTGCAGTCCGAATATCCAAAACAGCTCAAAATCTTCTCAACATAGTGGGATTGCAAAAGTGTAATTCCACCCTCAGAATTTCTCAGTAGCTTGATGTTCAGGATAACATCAGCCACACCCAGGTCCTTCATCTTAAAGTTGTGAGATAGAAAAGACTTGACCTCCTCAATGACCTTGAGGTGGGTTCCAAATATCAGTATGTCATCGACATACAGACACAGTATAACTCCTTCGCCTCCACCATAGCGATAGTATACACATTTGTCAGCTTCGTTCACAACAAAGCCAGCAGGTGAATAAGTGTCATCATCAAAGGACTTTGCAGTCCTCTGTCTCTAGCTCCTAACATGAGCTTCCTCGTCATCATCCGTGGAACTCTTACCATTTCTGAGCGGCAAAAATAAGCTTCGGCTCGGCTCATTCCCGCAACCCGCGGCGCGCGTCGAGGCGAGGCAGGTGGCGGAGGAGGAGCGCGCGTGTACAACTCCTATTCCCAAGGTCCCAATAGCAAGTGGTAGAGCAGCCCTTATAAAGAGGTCTCACTCTTCTTACTGTAGCAGTATGGGACTAAATTTCCCACACTTCCCACCACTTGCCGTACACATGCATGGGCCTTAGAGATTATCAAGGGATTAGTCTCTTATATGGGCCTAAGCCCATCCATAATCCAACATAGTTTACATTATTTTAGTTTAGGGAGAAGTCACAAAGTTGCGAGGTGAGTTTGGAACCCTTTTCAATGGAGTGAGATGGATCCATGGATGGATCAAAGTCTGTGCCTGAGTGCAATGATCGCTCCAGAAAGACGGTTTTGGATCCTTCCTGGTGCCTCCTAGTTACCACTAACCTCATCCAGAATATAACATCGGTAAAGTGTATTTGCTGGTCTGGTCTTTGCACAATTGCACACATAGCAAATGGTACTCTCAAGGACACAGCTGGGCTGACCTCTTTCTAGCTCACATCTACGGCAATCTTTTTTTTTCTCCATATAACACCGATCAGCTCTTGGTCCGTTTTGAGGACGTTTCTGATAGATGAGACCGGGCTGCAAGAACCGACTTGGCAAAAAAAAAGAACACATAGGCGGGTTGACTAGTCTACTTTTGTTTCTCCCATCTTACTAGTCTAAGTATAAAGGCTGCGTTAAGAGCATCTACAGCCTAGCACCCAAACGGCCTCAAATGTCCGGGCGTACAACCCGGTCATTGACCAGTCACGAAAATTTGATCCAGCCGAGGGCCTCAAACGGGGCTCAAACGTCCAAGCTGACTTGCATCCACCATAGCCAGCTCAAATATGGGGGTGGATATGGCGTGCTCGGGCGCGTCCACCACATCAGACTGATGATGGTGTCTCATACGGAATCGCCCGGAAATCCGGCGGTCCGACAGACGTCTCCTCCGGTGGGGGGTGTGAACGCCGCTCCAGCTCGCCGCCAAGGACAAATCCAGCTATTTAAGCCGCATGGCAACCCCCAACCCTAGACCATCCACCTCCTGCCCCTCCGCGCCACTAGCATGAGCCCATCCACCTGCTCTCTCCCGCTCTGCCGCTCTTCCCATGCTCTCCGGCTTCGTCATGGACCGTCAGAAGAAAACCACGTACGCTATGCTCACCTGAAGCATAGGCACCAGATCGAGCAAGAGATCCGGGCAAGGCGCGCCGCCCGCATTGCTGTCGGGCTGCCGCCGGACTCACCAGAGCCGGAGAAGGAGGAGGAGCAGGCAGAGGAGGAGGGAGGGAGAGGAGTATCAGCCAGCTATATAGAGGTGGTGGATCCGGAGAAGGAGGAGGAGCAGGCGGTGGAGGAGGAGGAGGAGGGAGAGGAGCATCAGACGACTCCAATAGAGGTGGCGAATCCGAAGCAGGACGAGGCGAAGCAGCCGGAGATGGAGCTGGCGCCAACTTTGAGCTTCAACATGGAGAACAGAGGTGGAGTTCACCGTCGCCCAAGCGGACAAGATGGTGGAGCAGGAGGCCATTCTGGAGTCCATCTAGTATGAGGCCTATGTGGACGCGAACCGGCAGTTCATCCGGCAGGAACGGGCGGCGACGAACACGCTCTTTGACGAGGTCGAAGGACGAAGGCTGACGCGAAGGAGCCGCAGAAGTTGGAGTTACGGTTACCGCAACGTATCCATAAATTTTGATTGTTCCATGCTATTCTAGTATCAATCTTGGATGTTTTATGTGCAGTTATATACTCCCTCAATTTACTTATACAAAGTCACTATGAAATATACATTTTGTATCTATACAAGGCCACCAACAGTAATCGAGGCAAAATTAATGATATTTTCTCGTACTCGCAACCTATTTAATACTTGCATGAATGTAGCCTAATGATAGCCTGCTACTTCCTCCACTCAGTTTCCTTGCATGCACGAGGCATATTTGAAGGAAATATGCACTAGAGGCAATAATAAAGTTGTTATTTTATATTTCCTTATTCATGATAAAGGTTTGTTATTCATGCAAGAATTGTATTGATCGGAAACCTAAACCAACACTAGAGGCATACTCACTATGAAACGATGTATAAGTCATGTATAAGTCATGAAGTGCTATGCTAACGGAATGGGTCAAGTGAATCACATCATTCTCCTAATGATGTGATCCCGTTAATCAAATGACAACTCATGTCTATGGTTAGGAAACATAACCATCTTTGATCAATGAGCTAGTCAAGTAGAGGCATACTAGTGACACTCAGTTTGTCTATGTATTCACACATGTATTATGTTTCCGGTTAATACAATTCTAGCATGAATAATAAACATTTATCATGATATAAGGAAATAAATAATAACTTTATTATTTCCTCTAGGTCATATTTCCTTCAGTCTCCCACTTGCACTAGAGTCAATAATCTAGTTCACATCGCCATGTGATTTAATACCAATAGTTCACATCACCATGTGATTAACACCCATAGTTCACATCGACATGTGACCAACACCCAAAGGGTTTACTAGAGTCAATAATCTAGTTCACATCGCTATGTGATTAACACCCAAAGAGTACTAAGGTGTGATCATGTTTTGCTTGTGAGAGAAGTTAAGTCAAGGGGTTTGCCACATTCAGATCCGTACGTATTTTGCAAATTTCTATGTCAACAATGCTCTGCATGGAGCTACTCTAGCTAATTGCTCCCACTTTCAATATGTATCCAGATTGAGACTTAGAGTCATCTGGATCAGTGTCAAAACTTGCATCGACGTAACCCTTTATGACGAACCTTTTGTCACCTCCATAATCGAGAAACATATCCTTATTCCACTAAGGATAATTTTGACCAATGTCCAGTGATCTACTCCTAGATCACTATTGTACTCCCTTGCCAAACTCAGGGCAGGGTATACAATAGGTCTTGGTACACAGCATGGCATACTTTATAGAACCTATGGCTGAGGCATAGGGAATGACTTTCATTCTCTCTCTATCTTCTGCCGTGGTCGGGTTTTGAGTCTTACTCAACTTCACACCTTGTAACACAGGCAAGAACCCCTTTTAGACTGTTCCATTTTGAACTACTTCAAAATTTTGTCAAGGTATGTACTCATTGAAAAACTTATCAGGCGTCTTGATCTATCTCTATAGATCTTGGTGCTCAATATGTAAGCAGATTCACCGAGGTCTTTCTTTGAAAAACTCCTTTCAAACATTCCTTTATGCTTTGCAGAATAATTCTACATTATCTCTGATCAACAATATGTCATTCACATATACTTATCAGAAATGCTTTAATGCTCCCACTCACTTTCTTGTAAATACAGACTTCACGCAAGTCTGTATAAAACTATATGCTTTGATCAACTTATCAAAGCGTATATTCCAACTCCGAGATGCTTGCAACAGTCCATAGATGGATCGCTGGAGCTTGCATATTTGGTTAGTACCTTTAGGATTGACAAAACCTTCTGGTTGCATCATATACAATAAATCCATTAAGGAATGTAGTTTTGTTTATCCATTTGCCAGATTTCATAAAATGCGGCAATCGCTAACATGATTCGGATAGACTTAAGCATAGATACGAGTGAGAAACTCTCATCGTAGTCAACACCTTGAACTTGTCGAAAACCTTTGTGTGACAATTCTAGCTTTGTAGATAGTAACACTACTATCAGCGTCCGTCTTCCTCTTGAAGATCCATTTAATCTCAATGGCTCGCCGATCAATGGGCAAGTTAATCAAAGTCCATACTTTGTTCTCATACATGGATCTCATCTCAGATTTCATGGCCTCAAGCCATTTCGCGGAATCTGGGCTCATCATCGCTTCCTCATAGTTTGTAGGCTCATCATGGTCAAGTAACATGACCTCCAGAACATGATTACCGTACCACTCTGGTGCGGATCTCACTCTGGTTTACCTACGAGGTTCGGTAGTAACTTGATCTGAAGTTACATGATCATCATCATTAGCTTCCTCACTAATTGGTGTAGTAGTCACAGGAACAGATTTCTGTGATGAACTAATTTCCAATAAGGGAGCAGGTACAGTTACCTCATCAAGTTCTACTTTTCTCCCACTCACTTATTTCGAGAGAAACTCCTTCTCTAGAAAGGATCCATTCTCAGCAATGAATATCTTGCCTTCGGATCTGTGATAGAAGGTGTACCCAACATTTTTCTTTTGGGTATCCTATGAAGATGCACTTCTCTGATTTGGGTTTGAGCTTATCAGGTTGAAACTTTTTCACATAAGCATTGCAACCTCAAACTTTAAGAAACAACAGCTTAGGTTTCTTGCCAAACCATAGTTCATACGGTGTCGTCTCAACGGATTTAGATGGTGCCCTATTTAACGTGCATGTAGCTGTCTCTAATGCATAACCCCAAAACGATAGTGGTAAATCGTAGGAGACATCATAGGTCGCACCATATCTAATAAAGTACTGTTACGACGTTCGGACACACCATTACACCGTGGTGTTCCAGGTGGCGTGAGTAGTGAAACTATTTCACATTGTTTTAACTGAAGGCCAAACTTGTAACTCAAATATTTTACTTCTGCGATCATATCGTAGAAACTTTTATTTTTGTTATGATGATTCTCCACTTCACTCTGAAATTCTTTAAACTTTTCAATTGTTTCAGACTTATGTTTCATCAAGTAGATATACCATATCTTCTCAAATCATCTGTGAAGGTCAGAAAATAACGATACCCGCCGCGAGCGTCAACACTCATCGGACTGCATACATCAATATGTATTATTTCCAATATGTCAGTTGCTTGCTCCATTGTTCCGGAGAACGGAGTCTTAGTCATCTTGCCCATGAGGCATGGTTCGCAAGCATCAAAATGATTCATAATCAAGTGATTCCAAAAGCCCATCAGCATGGATTTTCTTCATGCACTTTACACCAATATGACCTAAACGGCAGTGCCACAAATAAGTTGCACTATCATTATTAACTTTGCATCTTTTGGCTTCAATATTATGAGAATGTGTATCACCACAATCGAGATCCAACAAACCATTTTCATTGGGTGTATGACCATAGAAGGTTTTATTCATGTAAACAGAACAACAATTTATTCTCTTACTAAATGAATATCCGTATTGCAATAAACATGATCAAATCATATTCATGCTCAACGCAAACACCAAATAACACTTATTTAGTTTCAGCACTAATCCCGAAAGTATAGGGAGTGTGCGATGATGATCATATCAATCTTGGAACCACTTCCAATATACATCGTCACTTCACCCTTAACTAGTCTCTATTCATTCTGCAACTCCCATTTCGAGTTACTACTCTTAGCAACTGAACCAGTATCAAATACCGAGGGGTTGCTACGAACACTAGTAAAATACACATCAATAATCTGTATATCAAATATACCTTTGTTCACTTTGCCATCCTTCTTATCCGCCAAATACTTGGGGCAGTTCCGCTTCTAGTGACCAGTCCCTTTGCAGTAGAAGCACTTAGTCTCAGGCTTAGGACCAGACTTGGGCTTCTTCACTTGAGCAGCAACTTGCTTGCCATTCTTCTTGAAGTTCCCTTTCTTTCCCTTTGCCCTTTTCTTGAAACTAGTGGTCTTGTTAATCATCAACGCTTGATGCTCTTTATTGATTTCTACCTTCATCGATTTCATCATCATGAAAAGCTCGGGAATCGTTTTCATCATCCCTTGCATACTATAGTTCATCACGAAGTTCTACTAACTTGGTGATGGTGACTAGAGAATTCTCTCAATCACTATTTTATTTGGAAGATTAACTCCCACTTGATTCAAGCGATTGTAGTACCCAGACAATCTGAACACATGCTCACTGCTTGAGCTATTCTCCTCCATCTTTTAGCTATAGAACTTGTTGGAGACTTCATATCTCTCAACTCGGGTATTTGCTTGAAATATTAACTTCAACTCCTAGAATATCCATATGATCCATGACGTTCAAAACATCTTTGAAGTCCCGATTCTAAGCCGTTTAAGCATGGTGCACTAAACTATCAAGTAGTCATCATATTGAGCTAGCCAAACGTTCATAACGTCTGCATCTGCTCCTGCAATAGGTCTGTCACCTAGCGGTGCATTAAGGACATAATTCTTCTGTGCAACAATGAGGATAATCCTCAGATCACGGATCCAATCCTCATCATTGCTACTAACATCTTTCAACTTAATTTTCTCTAGGAACATATCAAAAATAAAACAGGGGAACTAAACGCGATCTATTAATCTACAACATAGATATGCTAATACTATCAGGACTAAGTTCATGATAAATTAAAGTTCAATTAATCATATTACTTAAGAACTCCCACTTAGAAAGACATCCCTCTAATCTTCTAAGTGATCACGTGATCCAAATCAACTAAATCATAACCGATCATCACGTGAAATGGAGTAGCTTCCAATGGTGAACATCAATATGTTGATCATATCTACTATATGATTCATGCTCGACCTTTCGGTCTTAGTGTTCCAAGGCCATATCTGCATATGCTAGGCTTGTCAAGTTTAACCTGAGTATTCTGCGTGTGCAAAAACTGGCTTGCACCCGTTGTAGATGGACGTAGAGCTTATCACACCCGATCATCACATGGTGTCTGGGCATGACGAACTTTGGCAACGGTGCATACTCAGGGAGAACACTTTTATCTTGAAATTTAGTGAGAGATCATCTTATAATCCTACCGTCAATCAAAGCAAGATAAGATGCATAAAAGATAAACATCACTTGCAATCAATATAAGTGATATGATATGGCCATCATCATCTTGTGCTTGTGATCTCCATCTCCGAAGCACCTTCATGATCACCATCGTCACCGGCGCGACAGCTTGATCTCCATCGTAGCATCGTTGTCGTCTCGCCAATCTTATGCTTCCACGACTATCGCTACCACTTAGTGATAAAGTAAAGCATTACAGGGCGATTGCATTGCATACAATAAAGCGACAACCATATGGCTCCTACCAGTTGCCGATAACTCGGTTACAAAACATGATCATCTCTGTCGGTGTCAAAACCGGCGGATCTCGGGTAGGGGGTCCCGAACTGTGCGTCTAGGCCGGATGGTAACAGGAGGCAAGGAACACGATGTTTTACCCAGGTTCGGGCCCTCTTGATGGAGGTAAAACCCTACGTCCTGCTTGATTACTATTGATGATATGGGTAGTACAAGAGTAGATCTACCACGAGATCAAGGAGGCTAAACCCTAGAAGCTAGCCTATGGTATGATTGTTGTATGATGAAGTTGTCCTATGGACTAAAACCCTCCGGTTTATATAGACACCGGAGAGGGTTAGGGTTACACAAAGTCGGTTACAATGGTAGGAGATCTTGAATATCCGCATCGCCAAGCTTGCCTTCCATGCCAAGGAAAGTCCCATCCGGACACGGGACGAAGTCTTCAATCTTGTATCTTCATAGTCCTGGAGTCCGGCTGAAGGTATAGTCCGGCTACCCGAACACCCCCTAATCCAGGACTCCCTCAGTAGCCCCTGAACCAGGCTTCAATGACGACGAGTCCGGCGCGTAGATTGTCTTCGGCATTGCAAGGCGGGGTTCCTCCTCCAAATTCTTCATAAAAGTTTGTAAACACCAAGAGTAGTGTCCGGCTCTGCAAAATAAGTTTCCACGTATTGCCACAGAGAGAATAATATTAACACAAATCTAATCTGCTGACGTATTCCGCAGCGTGACATCACACTACGGCCAAGCCTTTATTCGAATCGTTTTCACTTTTCCACCTCAGCGTGTTTTGCGAGGCAGTTTCCTTGGCACGTCTTGTCAAAGCAGAGATTGTGTCCCCCATTTACGGGATTCTCATCAATACGGACGTGGGTAACCCAACCGCGCCATTTATCACGGCGCTTGGGAGGCAAGCGAGTTTTACTAGGCTGGTGGGGATGCATAGTCGCATCCGCTCATATAAGGGGATAAGGATCCTCCCTTTTACCTACGCCTTCCTCCTCCTTTACCTATCCATCTTCTGCGCACCCGAGCTCCAGCGCCCAAGCCCGCACTTCCTACCTCAACCTTCTCCAACAATGTCCGGAGCGGGAGGCAAGTGGATGGTCTCCTCCGTCACGGAGGGCCATGTCAAAAAGCTAAGGAAGGCCGGATACCTGTCCAAAGGCATCGCGCACCGGCTTCCTGAGGAGGGGCAGCTTCTCCCCACCCCAAGGCCCCATGAGAGGGTAGTATTTCTTCCCCACTTCCTCCGCGGACTGGGTTTTCCTCTCCACCCATTTGTCCGCGGGCTCATGTTCTATGGCCTAGATTTCCACGATCCGGCCCCAAACTTCATCCTCAATATCTCGGCGTTTATTGTCGTGTGCGAGGCTTTCCTCTGCATCAGCCCGCATTTCGGCCTCTGGCTCAAGACCTTCAACGTCAAGCCAAAGGTGGTGCGCGGCAACCAGGCGGAGTGCGGAGGTGCCATGGCGGTCAAAATAGCCAACGTCCTATGGCTCGAGGGCTCCTTTGTGGAGACCTTGAAGGGGTGGCAGTTAGGGTGGTTTTACATCATTGAGCCACGCGATCCGGAGTGGATCGCGGCCCCTGAATTCTGATCCGGACCCCCTACGCGGCTCACGTCCTAGAAGGAGACAGGCTTGTCGTGGGGCGACGAAGAAGAGGTGACCGGACTGCAAAAATGCATCCAGTCCCTGGTGAACAAGCAACTCAAGCTTATAAACGTAGTCCAGGTCATGCTCGTCCGCCGGATCCTTCCGTGTCAAGAACAGGACTTCAATTTGTGGGAGTTCAACCCGGCGCAGCACCGAACTCTGAGCAGGCTCTTCGACACGACGTACGAAGATGTATGGAAGGGGCTAACCAAAGGCGCCGAGGCTCCCACATCCGCCTCCGAAGACCGCGGATTCAGCTCGTAGCGTCCTGCTGGCGAGGTACAATATTTTCACCTTTTACAGGATGTTAAGTTTTCTTCATAGTTTGACTCTATGCGGGATCTAAACTCCCTCACCTTTGACAGGATTGGCAGGCGAAGTCTGGACTGATTAACTGTCCGGCTCCCTTGCCCGTAGACGCAGCCCCTGCTCTCCTAGTGAAGCTGCTGGTTCCGGCACCTTATGTGGTGCCGGAGAAGAAGGCCAAGAAGAAGAAGGCCACGGGGACTCGAAAGAGTTCCCGGCATATGGTGGTGTCGGACTCGTTGTCCGATGAGTCCGAGATGCACTCCTCCCGTGAAGACGAGGAGGAGGAAGAAGAAACCTCTCCCCCTCCAGCGGGGGGAGAAAAGAAGAGGAAGGCCGCCCCAATAGGGGAGGCCGACGGGTCCAAAAAGAGGAAAACCCCTCCGCCGGACTACGCCCCCGACGCCGACGAGGACGAAGAGGAGTGGCCGGACAGGGCCAAGCGTCTGGCGAAATCGTAAGTGTTCGGATACCAGAGTAATTCATGATATTCCTTTTGTTGCACAGCTTTCCCTAATGTCGAATGTAATCATGCAGCCCGCCCAAGGACGGGCTCGACGAGTCATCGAGCGGCTCCCTGGATTCATCGGACGTGAATTCAGTTCCGCCCGCTGCCTCCCCCTGTGTTGCGGATGACGCCGAAGTGGCGTCGCGACAAGCTTCGGGGCAAGAGGAGGCGGTCCAGGAGGAGCCACAAGGCGACCTCCCAGACTCCATGAGTAAAGGGGACAAGACCCCCCAGGGCTCCAAGTCTGGCTTTAAGCTAGACACCGCGCCAGAATCATCAATGGTTCCGGACCGCGGCAGGCGAACTCCTGCCAAGAGGAGCAAGCCTATTGAGCCGATGTCTTCCGTCCAACCGGAGGCGCCGGACAATCTGCTGGAGGTGCTTAAGGGAGCCTCCATCGACGAGGAGCACCGTACCATCATGAGTACGGTGGTCCAGAAGGTTCGGTCCGCCAAAAGCGGACTGACTGAAGCTCGTGCTAGCCTTCTAATAGGCTTCGAGGTAAGTAAAAAATATGTAAAAATATTATCGCATAGACAGTAGCCCCTGATGCTCTGTTTGGCGTTTGGAAAGAAAAGCCGAATAGAGGATCTATTAAATATCGCAGGAGTCTAACTAAAAAGGAGTCAATATACATATGTAGGCTTCGCTGCTGGCCACCGCCGCACTGACTGCGGAGGTGGGCGCCCTGAAGCAGGGCCTCGAGCGGACCGAGCAAGAGCTCGGCCTTGCCAAATGGCAGCTCGAGGAGAAAGAAGGTAAGATATACCTTATAGAAAAAATGCCTATAAGAAGACACAATTGCAAAAATGACAGGAGTATACTGCTTATTGTAGGGGCCACAACTAAGGTGGCGACCCTCAAGCAGGCGCTTTCCGAGGCCGAGAAGAAAGCGGCCATGGAGCGTACCGAGCGGGAGAAATATGAGGCGCAGGTTGGCGAGGTGCAGCAAGAGCTTCAGACTCATGAAAAAACGTGAGAGTTTGGAGCTCGACTCGAAGACGCGAGCGTCCGAGCTTGCTGCGGCCCTTAAAACTGCCAAATCTGCCAAGGCCGAAGCCCAGAAGGCCCTCCAGGAATTGGATGTGGTAAAAAAGATAGCGGCGGATAAGGCATTCTCTATGCAAAGGAGACATATAAAAGTAAACTACTTGTTACTTACCCGAATTCGGAGCTCTCCAGGAGCATTCGCAGATCTTCCTCGCAGCGTATCCGATGCCGCCGCATTCTACCGAGCCGAGGAAGGCAGCTCGACGGAGAAGGTGTTCTGGTCTCAGTACGCTGAGGCCGGACACCCTGTGCCCTTGAGCGACCACCTGAAGCAGCTGGTCGAGCTCCACAAGGCGGCCGAACAGGCCCTGAAGGGCTTCCTAGTTCGGCTGTGGCCTAGAGAGGCCCTGCCTGGGAGCTACTTCGGACTGGTGCGGCGGCTGGTGGAGGCTTGTCCAAGGCTCGAGGTCATCAAGCGCTCCGTCTGCATCGAAGGTGCCCGTAGGGCCCTTGCCCGTGCAAAGGTGCACTGGGGTAAGCTGGACGGTGAGAAGCTTGTGAGGGACGGGCCGCCGCCGGGGAAGGAGCATTGCAAGCCCGAGAACTATTACAAGGATGTTCTGGCTGGTGCCCGGCTTATGGCGGATGAATGTACCAAGGATGTAATTTTTGAATGAACTCGCTCGTGTTATCCTGTGCGCTAAAAACTTGTTCATATGCTCTAAGCAATGCTTGTTGAATTTAAAATATTACTTTCTGTGCGGCCATTTATCAAAAAATTGAGAGATGGCCAGTCGTCGGCTTCTGCCCCCATGCCACTAGTGCTGGGGTGTTCGGGATAAACCTGAGCGCTCTTTTTCCCATGATTGGGTCCGTCGAGGGAGGCGCTCAACACAACGAACAAGGCAATCGGACTATAATGCTTGAACACTCTCACTTAGCCATAGAACTGTATAATTTTAAATTTCGGCGAAGCCCCTAGTATTCGGAAGACCGAGTTCGTGGCGCTATCCACGCCTTGGCCGGACAAAGCCGGTTCCTCGCTCGAAGCGGCATAAGTCTTTAAGGAATCGAAAAACCTCTCAAACAGCGACCGGTCTCTCGCCTCATCATGACAGTCACTTTGAGCTTTCTCTACTGAGGTGCTCAGCCCAGCTCAACTGGGGCACAATCGCAGTAGTTCTCCTAGTGCTACCTTAGCCGATATAGCGGAACGTAAGGCACCGAAACATAGGAGCCGGGCAAACCCAACTATTGACCCAAATCATGATTCGGAGCCGATGCATATAGTGCTATAAGTTTGGGGTGCCGCACTTGTGAAAGTGTACGGACTTGTCATGCCATATTGATGGGTACTGAAGCCCCTGGTGTATTTTTGCCGTACCACAGTGTACGGATGCAACATGTTATTGGTAAACATATATATAAAAAGAGGATAATGCAAAAAATATACAAAAAGCTATGCATTGTTTATAGAAGGGCTGCTATGAAAGCGGAACGATACAAATAATGCGATAAGCAAAAGAAATTGGACTATTTAACATGTCCTGGCCAGGGGCAGGCCGCAGAATTGTATTAAAAAATAGGTATACTGCTCGCAATAGAGACCACCTGGGAGTTCCATAATGCGGCGTGGCTTGTCTGCTTTCCTGGATCTTGCATCGTTTGTGCGGCAGTTGAATTGCCGAACGGGTCATCCGAAGTATGGAGTCCTGAGAGTAAGAGAAAAAAAAGGAATCCGACAGCCCCTGGTGCGGTTTAAGCCGTATTTCGGGCGTGCCGTGATAGTGCCCCTTCCCCTGTGCCCATGGTATTTCAAGAGCGTAGTTATGTACGCGAAGCACTGGTTTCGCTATATCGCGAGGGCTAGGGTTGGGGCCGCATTTCTATGCTAGCTCAGAACGTGCCAGGCGGTCTTGTTGTAGGGTACTCCGGGCGCACTTGACAGTGTCCGGCTTTTTGAAGGCCGAACTGGAGAACTGCCTAGAGAGGCTGTTTTGTACTTCTGCTGCGAGCGCTGCCGTGTGCTCCTCCGTTCGGAGGGAGCGTTCGGTGTTCCCATTGACCGTGATTACTCCTCTAGGGCCTGGCATCTTGAGCTTGAGGTATGCGTAGTGTGGTACCGCGTTGAATTTTGTGAATGCGGTTCGCCCGAGCAGTGCGTGATAGCCACTACGGAACGGGACTATGTCGAAGATTAACTCCTCGCTTCGGAAGTTATCCGGAGATCCGAAGACCACTTCCAGTGTGACTGAGCCTGTACAGTTGGCTTCTACACCTGGTATGATGCCTTTAAAGGTCGTTTTGGTGGGCTTGATCCTCGAGGGATCTATGCCCATTTTTTGCACTGTATCCTGGTAAAGCAGGTTCAGGCTGCTGCCGCCGTCCATGAGGACTCTTGTGAGATGAAATCCGTCAATGATTGGGTCTAGAACCAATGCGGCGAAGCCGCCGTGATGGATGCTAGTGGGGTGGTCCCTTCGATCAAAGGTGATCGGGCAGGAGGACCATGGGTTGAACTTTGGGGCGACTGGCTCCATCCCATATACGTCCCGTAACGCACGCTTCTGCTCCCTCTTGGGGATGTGGGTTGCGTATATCATGTTCACCGTCCGCACTTGTGGGGGAAATCCCTTCTGTCCACCATTGTTCGGCGGCCTGGGCTCCTCCTCGTTGTCGCTATACAGCCCCTTGTCTTTGTTTTCGGCTCTTAACTTGCCTGCCTGCTTGAACACCCAACAATCCCTGTTGGTGTGATTGGCTGGCTTTTCGGGGGTGCCATGTATCTGGCACAAGCGGCCGAGTATTCGGTCCAAACTAGACGGGCCCTGAGTATTTCTTTTGAATGGCTTTTTCCGTTGACCGTATTTGTAGCTTCGGAATCCAGCATTAACTGCCGTATCCTCGTTGCTGTCGCTGTTAACGCGGCGCTTTTGTTTGTTCCGACGCGACCTGTCGCTTTTGTCCTTGGTATTCGAATTACCAGGGTTCTTGGTTAAATTGTTGCTGCGAGCTAGCCAGCTGTCTTCTCCCGCGCAAAAGCGGGTCATGAGTGTCGTGAGGGCTGCCATAGATTTCGGCTTTTCCTGTCCCAGGTGCCGGGAGAGCCACTCGTCACGGATATTATGCTTGAAGGCCGCTAGGGCCTCTGCATCCGGACAGTCGACTATCTAGTTTTTCTTTGTTAGGAACCATGTCCAGAATTGCCTGGCCGATTCCTTTGGCTGCTGAATTATGTGACTTAGGTCATCGGCGTCCGGTGGTCGCACATAAGTGCCCTGGAAGTTGTCATGGAATGCGGCTTCCAGGTCCTCCCAAGAACCGATTGAGTCTGCTGGCAAGCTGTTAAGCCAATGCCGGGCCGGTCCCTTAAGTTTGAGTGGGAGGTATTTGATGGCGTGTAGATCATCACCGCGGGCCATGTGGATATGAAGGAGATAATCCTCGATCCATACCGCAGGATCTGTTGTGCCATCGTACGATTCGATGTTTACGGGTTTGAAGCCCTCAGGGATTTTATGATCCATTACTTCATCTGTGACGCATAGTGGGTGTGCGGCGCCTCTGTATTGGGCTATATCACGACGCAGCTCGAAGGAGCTTTGTCTATTGAGTTCGGCCCGGCCGGATTTATTGCATCCGGAGTGACGATCACCGTCACGTGCCGTGGGGCGCCCGCGCGACCCGTAGATCGATCTTGTTTGCCTTGCCTTGTCCTCCAGTATGTCGCGCAGGTCAGGCGCATTTTCCCGTGCCTTAGTATGCTTGACGCGGTGTCGGGGCATGGCTTGAGTGGAGGGCCAAGAGGCCTCTCTGTCGCGGCCACGACGTGGCCGGTCGGCCATGTCATGCGCTGGCGATGTAGGTGCTTCCTCCTCTAGTCGGGGTAGCAGCCTGCGCTTTGGGTAACTCTTGGAGGGGCGTTCGAGTTCATACTCTTCGGCCGCAAGGACTTCAGTCCATCTGTCAGCTAGCAAATCCTAATCAGCTCTAAGCTGTTGCTACTTTTTCTTGAGGCTGCTTGCCGTGGCCATAAGCCTGCGTCTAAAACGCTCTTGTTCGGTGAGATCCTCTGGCACGACGAACTCGTCGTCGTCGTGGCTTGCCTCGTCTTCGGAGGGAGGCGTATAATTATCGTCCTCAACCTCTTGGTCCGCCGCCCTCTCGTGAGGGCTGGCTTCTCTGTCCTCCTGTGCTGAATCTTGCTGGAGGGGGTGTTCTTCGGCGCTATCCGGAGTAGTATTATCTCCCGTGCCGGAATCACCATTTTTGCTTTGGCGGGATTTAGAGCGGCGCTGCTGACGCTGGCGCTTGGGCTGTTTCTTAGAGGTATCGTCCCCCGCTGTTCCATCGCCATCTCCATCCTTTGGAGTGTCCACCATATATATGTCATATGACGAGGTGGCCTTCCAGCGCCCTACAGGTGCTGGTTCTTGTTCGTCTCCTACATCATCGTCCATGCCGTCGATGTCTTCGGAGTCGAAGTCAAGCATGTTGGTTAAATCGTCGACAGTGGCTACGAAGTGGGTGGTGGGTGGGTTTTGAATTTCTTCATCGTCCGTATCCCAACCTTGCTGACCGTAGTCCGGCCAGGGCTCTCCTGATAAAGAGAGAGACTTTAGAGAATTCAGGATGTCGCCAAAGGGCGAGTGCTGAAAGATGTCCGCGGCGGTGAACTCCATTATCGGCGCCCAATCGGATTCAATTGGCAGGGGCGCGGGGGGCTCGTAGTTTGGAGAGGAATCCGGCTCCTCGGAGTCACGGGCCATGTGGAGTGCGGGGCTGGAGTTCGGCTCGATCGCCTCTGAGATCGCAGCCCCTGAGGCAGCGTCCAACCGCTGATCCTCGATCGGCGCAG
This sequence comes from Triticum urartu, assembly GCF_003073215.2. NCBI lineage: Eukaryota > Viridiplantae > Streptophyta > Magnoliopsida > Poales > Poaceae > Triticum > Triticum urartu. Next base: position 701,475,494 of record NC_053028.1, read on the forward strand.
TAGGCTCCGAATCAATGGTCGGAACCGACGCGTGTGTGGCCTCCAAGGCGCTGTTCGGCGGCAGAGCTATATCATGCCCATCGAGACAGTGCGGCCTGCTTGGCTGTGGCTCGAATCCGTCGAAGATCAAGTCCCCGCGGATGTCAGCCGTGTAGTTTAGGCTTCCAAACCTAACCTGATGGCCAGGGGCGTAGCTTTCGATCTGCTCAAGGTGGCCAAGCGAATTGGCCCACAGTGCGAAGCCGCCGAAGACGAAGATCTGTCCGGGGAGAAAAGTCTCACGCTGGACTGCATCATTGTTGATGATCGAAGGAGCCATCGGGCCTAAAAGCGATGACACAGAGGAACTCTCAATGAAAGCACCAATGTCGGTGTCAAAACCGGCGGATCTCGGGTAGGGGGTCCCGAACTGTGCGTCTAGGCCGGATGGTAACTGGAGGCAAGGAACACGATGTTTTACCCAGGTTCGGGCCCTCTTGATGGAGGTAAAACCCTACGTCCTGCTTGATTAATATTGATGATATGGGTAGTACAAGAGTAGATCTACCACGAGATCAAGGAGGCTAAACCCTAGAAGCTAGCCTATGGTATGATTGTTGTATGATGAAGTTGTCCTACAGACTAAAACCCTCTGGTTTATATAGACACCGGAGAGGGTTAGGGTTACACAAAGTTGGTTACAATGGTAGGAGATCTTGAATATCCGCATCGCCAAGCTTGCCTTCCACGCCAAGGAAAGTCCCATCCGGACACGGGACGAAGTCTTCAATCTTGTATCTTCATAGTCCTGGAGTCCGGCTGAAGGTATAGTCCGGCTACCCGAACACCCCCTAATCTAGGACTCCCTCAATCTCGTACAATAAAATTTAGCATCATGTCTTGACCATATCACATCACAACATGCCCTGCAAAAACAAGTTACACGTCCTCTACTTTGTTGTTGCAAGTTTTACATGGCTGCTACGGGCTTAGCAAGAACCGTTCTTACCTACGCATCAAAACCACAACGATAGTTTGTCAAGTTGGTGCTGTTTTAACCTTCGCAAGGACCGGGCGTAGCCACACTCGGTTCAACTAAAGTTGGAGAAACTGACACCCGCTAGTCACCTGTGTGCATAGCACGGCGGTAAAACCAGTCTCGCGTAAGCGTACGCGTAATGTCGGTCCAGGCCGCTTCATCCAACAATACCGCCAAACCAAAGTACGACATGCTGGTAAGCAGTATGACTTATATCGCCCACAACTCACTTGTGTTCTACTCGTGCATATCACATCAACGCATTAAACCAGGCTCGGATGCCACTGTTGGGGAACGTAGTAATTTCAAAAAAAAATTCCCACGCACATGCAGGATCATGGTGATGCATAGCAACGAGAGGGGAGAGTGTTGTCCACGTACCCTCGTGGACCGGCGGAAGAGTTATAACAACGCGGTTGATGTAGTCGTACGTCTTCACGGCCCGACCGATCAAGCACCGAAACTACGGCACCTCCGAGTTATAGCAGAATGTCGGGGAAAAGTTCCGTTAGCACGACGGCGTGGTGACGATCTTGATGTTCTACCGTCGCAGGGCTTCGCCTAAGCACCGCTACAATATTATTGAGGATTATGGTGGAGGGGGGCACCGCACACGGCTAAGAGATCAATGACCAATTGTTGTGTCTATGGGGTGCCCCCCTGCCCCCGTATATAAAGGAGCAAGGGAAGGAGGCGGCCGGCCTAGGAGGAGGGCGCACCAAGGGGGGAGTCCTACTCCCACCGGGAGTAGGACTCCTCCTTCCCTTGTTGGAGTAGGAGAGAAGGAAAGAGGGGGAGAGGAACAAGGAAAAGTGGGCTGCACCCCTTGTCCAATTCAGACCAGAGGGGGGCACGCGCCTCCTTCCTTTTGGCCTCTCTCCTCTATTCCCGTATGGCCCAATAAGGCCCACATACTCCCCGGCGAATTCCCATAACTTTCCGGTACTCCGAAAAATACCCGAATCACTCGGAACCTTTCCGATGTCCGAATATAGTCGTCCAATATATCGATCTTTACGTCTCGACCATTTCGAGATTCCTCGTCATATCCCCGATCTCATCCGGGACTCCGAACTCCTTCGGTACATCAAAACTCATAAACTCATAATATAACTGTCATCGAAACCTTAAGCGTGCGGACCCTACGGGTTCGAGAACAATGTAGACATGACCGAGACACGTCTCCGGTCAATAACCAATAGCGGAACCTGGATGCTCATATTGGCTCCCACATATTCTACGAAGATCTTTATCGGTCAGACCGCATAACAACATACATTGTTCCCTTTGTCATCGGTATGTTACTTGCCCGAGATTCGATCGTTGGTATCTCAATACCTAGTTCAATCTCGTTACCCGCAAGTCTCTTTACTCGTTCCATAATACATCATCCTGCAACTAACTGATTAGTTGCAATGCTTGCAAGGCTTAAGTGATGTGCATTACCGAGAGGGCTCAGAGATACCTCTCCGATAATCGGAGTGACAAATCCTAATCTCGAAATACGCCAACCCAACAGGTACCTTCAGAGACACCTGTAGAGCACCTTTATAATCACCCAGTTACGTTGTGACGTTTGGTAGCACACAAAGTGTTCCTTCGGTAAACGGGAGTTTGTAGGAACGAAAGTATGTCTAGAGGGGGGGGGGGGGTGATTAGACTACTTGACCAAATAAAAGCTTAACCTTTTCCCAATTTTAGTTCTTGGCAGATTTTAGCTATTGTAGGACAAGTCAAGCAATCATCACACAATTCAAGCAAGCATGCAAAGAGTATATTGGCAGCGGAAAGTAAAGCATGCAACTTGCAAGAATGTAAAGGGAAGGGTTTGGAGAATTCAAACGCAATTGGAGACACGGATGTTTTTCTCGTGGTTCGGATAGGTGGTGCTATCCTACATCCACGTTGATGGAGACTTCAACCCACAAAGGGTAACGGCTGCGCGAGTCCACGGAGGGCTCCACCCACAAAGGGTAACGGTTGCGCGAGTCCACGAAGGGCTCCACCCACGAAGGGTCCACGAAGAAGCAACCACCCACAAAGGGTCCACGAAGAAGCAACCTTGTCTATCCCACCATGGCCATCGCCCACAAAGGACTTGCCTCACTAGCGGTAGATCTTCACGAAGTAGGCGATCTCCTTGCCCTTACAAACTCCTTGGTTCAACTCCACAATCTTGTCGGAGGCTCCCAAGTGACACCTAGCCAATCTAGGAGACACCACTCTCCAAGAAGTAACAAATGTTGTGTAGGTAATGAACTCCTTGCTCTTGTGCTTCAAATGATAGTCTCCCCAACACTCAACTCTCTCTCATAGGATTTGGATTTTGTGGAAAGAGGATTTGAGTGGAAAGCAACTTGGGGAAGGCTAGAGATCAAGATTCATATGGTAGGAATGGAATATCTTGGTCTCAACACATGAGTAGGTGGTTCTCTCTCAGAACATATGAGTTGGAATTGTGTATGTGTTCTGATGGCTCTCTCCACGAATGAAGAGGAGGTGGAGGGGTATATATAGCCTCCACACAAAATCCAACCGTTACACACAGTTTTCCAATCTCGGTGGGACCAAATCAACAAACTCGGTCGGACCGAAAATGTAAACCTAGTGACCGTTAGAGATTTTTGATGGGACTGACATGCAACTCGATAGGACCGATATGGTTAGGGTTTGGGCATAACGTAATCTCGGTGAGACCGATTACACAAACTCGGTGAGACCGAATTTGGTAATTAGCTAACCAGAGAGTTGGTCAGGCAAACTCGGTGGGACCGATTTGCTCTTTCGGTGAGACCGAAAAGTTACAAAAAGGAAACACTGAATTTACATTGCAATCTCGGTGGGACGGATCCGCTCTTTCGGTGAGACCGAAAAGTTACGAAAAGGAAACAGAGAGTTTGCAATCCCATCTCGGTGAGACCGAGATCCCTATCGGTAGAACCGAATTGCTAGGGTTTGGCAGTGGCTTATGACAAGTGAAACTCGGTGGCGCCGGATAGAAAGAATCGGTAGGACAGAGTTTGACTTTAGGGTTTAGGTCATATGTGGATATGGGAAAGTAGTTGAGGGTTTTGGAGCATATCACTAAGCACATGAAGCAAGAGGCTCATTAAGCAACACCTCATCCCTCCTTGATAGTATTGGCTTTTCCTAAAGACTCAATGTGATCTTGGATCACTAAAATATAAAATGAAGAGTCTTGAGCTTTTGAGCTTGAGCCAATCCTTTGTCCTTAGCATTTTGAGGGTTCCACTTTCACATCCATGCCATGGCAATCATTGAGCTTTCCTAAAATAATCATCTTGGAATAGCATTAGCTCAATGAGCTATATGTTGTTATGAATTACCAAAAGCACCTAGGGATAGTTGCACTTTCAATCTCCCCTTTTTGGTAATTGATGACAACATATAGATCAAAGCTTCGACAAATGATAATAAGCATGAAATATATCGTCGCTTTGAGAAGTATGTGACAAGTAAGAGCTCCCCCTAAATTTGTGCATATTTAAAATTTGCTTTGGACTGCAAATGCACAAGGAGTTAGAGTCATGGGTTACTCTTCCATGTCACATACATCTTGGTGGAGCGCTTAAAATGATAAGAATGAAATACATGCACTCATCACCAAGAATAGTGAATGATCACATAAGATAGATAAGATGATAATATTAAGCAAACATTAAGTGTAGCTTATGATCAAACACATGATCATCAATGTCTCACAGATAATGAAGTAGTATCTCAAGCACTCAAAAGCAAACAAAGTTCGAAAAACCACCAAATAAAGCAAGAGAGAAACAAGCAACACACTCTCTCTCGAAGCCTATGATCTATACATTTTTCTCCCCCTTTGGCAACAAGTTACCAAAAAGTTCCTAGAAAATGCATAGTGCTAGATCGACTCTCAGGCTTGATCTTCAGGTGGTGGTGGAGTCCGGATCACTCCAAGGACGAAGGCTTCCGTAGACGCTGAAGTAGACGCTGGAGTTGGAGCTGAAGTAGATGCTGGAGCTGGTGGAACTAAGGCTGTAGCTGGTGCAGAAGTGGTGGCTCTGGTGTCAGCAACTGGCACTGCAAACGACCTCGGACCTCGTGGCACTCTGGCAAAGGCATCAGTTGTAGTCCTGCCTCTCCTCTCCTGCATGTCATCCTGGAGCTGCTCCACTGCAGTCTGAATCTCTGTCACCTTGACATCCAAGTCATAGAATTTTTTTTTCATGATTCTCTCTAGGCTTGCCTGGTTCTGAGTTAGGGTGGCTAGTCCTTACTCAATCCGCAGGGTGGATGCAATTAGGTAACCAAGCTGCTCTTGTTTGGTTTTCAAGAAGTACTCAGATGCCTCCTCTTGAGTTGGCATCTTGGCAGCTTTCTCTTTCCTTGCCTTCTCCTTCTTTGCTTGTGCTTGGGCAGATGATGGTTCATTTTCAGTCATCACAACTTGATTGTCCTCAAAATCTGGACGGATGGGCAGGTGTTCCTTGTCCAATAAGTATATGCCCGTGCCCATCTTGGAGTTAATGAGCTCCTGAATTTGTGGGGCATATCCACAGCTCCTCTTCTGGTCTGCTGCTGTCCTCTTGATTGTTTCTACTATGAGGCTCATCACTTTGAACTTCTGAGGCACATCAAATACATGAAGCAAATTGATTGCATGGCCTCTGATCATCTTGTGATCACCTGACTTGGGCAACAGAGTGTGCCTAAGGATCCAACTAATGGTTGGCAGCCCTGACAAAAGATAATGCACTGAGCCAAACTTGAAAGTATCAAGTGCCTCGTTTGGAATTTCCTTGTACATATTGGACATAGAGTTGTGGTCCATCTTCTTCTTGGCATAAATGTCCAAGTCATCTGCTTGCTCCTCTGGGGCATTGATCAACTTTGCCCATTCCTCAACAGTTGATTGGTACCTCGTACCTTCAGACATCCATGTGATCCTTCCATCTGGGTAGAAGTGTGCTGTGGAGTAGAATTGCATAATGAGTTCCTCGTTCCACTTTGTGAGCTTCTGCCCAACAAAGTCTGCAACTCCACATGCATTGAAGCTGTCATACACTCCAGGGTAGTGCTCTTCGTTGTTCTTGATGTATTGCCAATCGACCCATCTCATGTCACAGACTATTGGCTTCTTGTCTAGCAGCACTGTCTCATAAAAATCTTGCTGCTCCTTGGTGTGAAACCTGTAATCCATAGCAGTTCTTCTCCTTGAAGCATACGGATCTGCTTCTCTCCACTTCCTCAGCCCTGAGTCTCTCCTGAGCTTCATATCCTCAGCCACAGGATGAGCATCGTTGTGGTCTGGGATCTTGGGCTTGAGTTTTCTGAGTACTTGCTCTTCATCTTCTTCTTCTGCAGCTTCAGGCACCGGGGCCTTGTTCTTCTCAGCAGCTGGGATGCTTCTTGTATTTCTCTTTGGCGTAGACTTGGGCTTGGAGGCAGCTTTGGGTGCTTCTTTGGGCTTAGATGCAGCAGCCCCTGTCCTGATAGCATCACCCATAAGCTTAGGTGCCTTAGGTGCTGGTGCAGCAACCTCTTCTTCCTCTTCCTCTTCCATGATGGAAGCCTTTCCAAGCACTCTGGCTACGGTCTTCTTGACCTTTTCCTTCCTTTTCTTGCCTTCAGCAGCAACTGGCTCTTTGGGAGTGGGCTTCTCAGTTGAAGCTCTGGCCTTTGACATAGGCTGCCTGCCTACTGGCCTTTTGATCTTTAACCCTGGCTTTGTGCCCTGTGCTGGCTCAACTCTCTTTGAAGTTGCTTCCTCTTCTGCCACATAGTCCTCATCCTCTGAGTCTGAGGTTCTCTTCCTCCTTTGTCTGGTGGCAGCTTTTGGCAGATTGCTAGGGGTGCTCCTGCTGCCTTCATCAGAAGAACTGGAGGGACTAGTGCCCTCACTCATGTGCACTTGCTGTTCTGACACACTCTGGCTGTCACTCTGATCTGACATGATGAACAAGCTGACTGCTGACCCTGTGAATAGTTTATAGATGAGGTAGAATAGATGAGCATCACAAAATGCAGAGATTTTTGCAAAAGAATGATCCAAAAACTTAGTTTTAGTTTCCCACTGAAATCATCTCGGATCTACCGATTTTTAAACTCGGTGATACCGAAGCAGTTTTGGCACCTAAACTAGTGAACTCGATCAGACCGAGTCACAGTTAGGTGGCACCGAGACTACTAGGGTTTCACAAAGTTCCAAAATCGGTCACACCGATAAGTAATTCTCGGTCAGACCGAGTCTCACTTGTGCAATGGCATAAGCCAAATCGGTGGGACCGAGTTTTTCAACTCGGTGGGTCCGAGATGGTTTCGGCAGAAACCTAACCCTAAAATTTTCGAATCAAACCTAATCTACGAGTGCATTGACTGGATAGGAGTGTTTCAATCGTGGCAAGAATCATGAAGAACACAATGTGCTAGGAATCGGACGGGGAATAGCACTGTGATCGAGTCCATACCCTAGTTCGGCAGAGACTCGCTACGGCGGCAACGGCGGGGTAGAATTCCGTTGACGGCGATGGAGACCAGTGACTGGAGGCGGCTGGCGGTGAGGAGACGATCCGGAGACCACGTTGGCAGAGCAGGCTATCGCGCGGGCGAAGGGGTTCGGAGAAATTTCCAAATTTTTGCCCGTGACTATATATATAGCCCGACCCTGTCGGTGTGACCGAGTGGAACAACTCGGTGGCACCGAGATTTATAACTGCAAGCAGTTACTGAAACTCGGTGTGACCGAAAGGTTCAAATCGGTTGCACCGAGATCGAAAACCTAGATCAACTTAATGATCTCAGTAGGACCGAAAGTGGGGTATCGGTCAGACCGAGAATCATAAAGAGGTTTTGGAAGTTTAAGTCTATGACGAATCGGGGACTTCGAGCGCTCCTCACACAGAGTGGTTCGAATCTGACTTGATCAAATTTTGTGATGCAGCATGAATAGAGTTTGAGACGAGAAAAGTATAGATAGCTAGAGGAGGTTCTTAGGCATTCTTGTCCATCCACTTGGCAAAAGGAAATAAAACCAAACAATCAAAACAACAAGTGGATGTCCTCGAATGAGTAAAATATGCAACCAGCATGCTCACACAATAAGATGGCAAATGAAATATGTGACAAGGCATGCACAACCAATTCTAGCATCTATCAAGCAATTTGCGATGACAAGGTCATCTATATATGAGTATATTGACTTAGGAGTCAAGTGAGAACACTTGATCATAGGTCATACTCATCGTTTAAGCTCAAGTGGGGTTACCACTTTTACATAAAGCATTGTTGTGTTCACATCTTTAGAGTTGCTTTGGCTCAAGTCTTAGAGTAAAGCTCCCCCTAGATGTGATATCCCCCCTTAGAGGGATGAACTAACCTCGGGTTTTGTCGATGATGACTTCATGTAGATGTTGAAGATGTGGATGCTCAATGTTGATGTAGATCACTTGGAGCTATCCATTTGAGTGAATTGCACTTTCAATACCTACATGGGTTAGTACCACAAGGAACAAACAAGGATATCCATAGACATAGAGTGATGCACACACAAGATGATGTCCATGAAAACTTTTTAGGTTACCTTGTCCCTTGTCTTACCAACAAGAGGGTTTGTGACTCCTTGAACTAGTGCAAGATGTGGAAGTTGATTGCACTTGTTCTTGCCAAAATGATAAGAGTGAAGTATGTTGGCGGAGTCACCCTCAAGAACTCTCTAGTTCTTCTTCTTTTGGATCCACATCATCTTGATGGGAATCCTTGGAGTTGTAGTCGTACTTGATGAAGTGGAACTTGAAGTAGTCTTGGGAATCCACTTGACTAAGGTCTTAGGAGCTTCCTCAAATGCATCAATTTCCTCTTGAAGCTTGTCCTTGCCTTTTTGCTTGTAGTCTTGTGGTGGAAGATCATCTTGAGCTTGTGTCCCCTTGAAAGAAGTATCATACTTCTCTTGTTGAGGAACAAACTTTGTCTTGGGGTATTGATCTTCTTCCCACTCAACTCCATTGGCATTGAACTTTCGTTCAAAACCAACACCTTGATTCTTCCGGTGCATTCCTTTCTTGCACACAATTTCCTCGAATTGCTTACTCCCGGCAAGGCTTTTGTACACTCCTTTCTCTATAATTCCCTTCAATAAGCTATTTTCTTGCTCAAGTGTAACTTGGCTAAGAGAATCATTACTGGAATCAAGAGAACTACTAGAAGCAACAATATTGGATTTAGCATGACCATTGTTACTACTAGAGGAAGAATCTTTCTTGTTCTTGTTACTAGACTTGACTTGAGGCATGTAAGTGGATAAGAGTAAACACTTGGCAATGTAAGAAGAACTTTTCTTGCGGAGATCATTATTGATTGCTTTTAAGAACTCATGCTCTTGCTCAAGATTGAGCTTTTCAAAGCGTAATTTCTCATGAGCTCTTAAAAGTTCTCGATGATCTTCGAAGATAGTTTCATGAGCTAACTTAAGAGTGTTTAGTTCTTTAGTTAGAGCCTCAATCTTCTCCTTATCATTGTCATTCGTTTTATCTTGATTATCATGATTAATTGACGTTTCATCATAGTATTCATCACTAGAGTTGTCAACAAGCAAATCATCACCTAACAAGTCATCTTCATCACTATTGAAATCAACATACTCGGGGTGTGTTACCTTAGGACCTTTGGCCATGAAGCATCTTCCAATTCCTTCATTTGGTGAGTCAAATATGTCGTAGGAGTTGGTTGACACAAGTGCTAGACCGGCAACACCTTCATCTTGAGTATCTTCGGAGTCGGAGTGATAACTTCTCTCGGAGTGGCTGTCGGAGTCGGAGCCGGATACCCGTTCACCAACATGAGCTTGATGTCTTCGTTTTGTGTAGCTCCTTGATGATTTTTCCTTCCTTTCTGAATCCTTGCTTCTCCGTGAGTATCTTCGTTCATAACGATCATCTCTACTCCTTCTCTCTCTTGGTGGTGATTCTTTGCTTCTTCTTTTTGGAGAATATTCTCTTCTCTTGTAGGGAGCCGTACACACATTGGAATAGTGTCCGGGTCTTCCACAACTGTATCAGTTTCGCTCTCGACTAGAAGATCTTTTGTCATTGTAGGACCTTGACTTGAAGCTTCTATCTTTGCTTCTGCTCTTGTAGAACTTGTTGAAGTTCTTCACCATTAAGCTCAATTCTTCATTGAAGTTTTGTTTCTCACTTGATGATGTAGGGGCTTCACATGAGGCTTTGTAGGAACCACTTGATTTGTTGTGAAGTTCCTCCTTATCCTTAAGTGACATCTCATGAGCAACAATTCTTCCAATCACCTCCGTTGGCTTGAGATCTTTGTAATTGGGCATCATTTGGATCAATGTGCACACGGTATCATATTTTCCATCCAAGGCTCTTAGAATCTTCTTGATGATGAATCTATCGGTCATCTCTTCACTTCCTAAGCCGGCAATCTCATTTGTGATGAGAGCAAGCCTAGAGTACATTTCAGCGACACCTTCACCATCCTTCATTTTGAACTTGTCAAGTTGACTTTGAAGCACATCCAACTTGGATTCCTTGACGGAGTCGGTACCTTCGTGCATATCAATCAAAGTGTCCCAAATTTCCTTTGCATTCTCAAGACGGCTGATTTTGTTGAATTCTTCGGGGCACAATCCGTTGAAGAGAATATCACAAGCTTGAGCATTGTATTGCAACATCTTCAACTCATCCGCGGTAGCTTCACGGTTTGGTTCTTTCCCATCAAATAAGTCACCTTGCAAACCAACACACACAATAGCCCAAACGGCGGGGTTATGTCCAAGAATATGCATTTTCATTTTATGCTTCCAACTAGCAAAATTAGTACCATCAAAGTAAGGACCTCTATGGTGATAATTTCCCTCGCTAGACGCCATACTCTCCTAGGTTGTGAAACCAAGGCTGTGACCACCAAAATCTATGGAGATCAAAGCAAATGGAGACCAAAGCTGTGATACCACTTGTAGGATCGAAAGTATGTCTAGAGGGGGGGTGATTAGACTACTTGACCAAATAAAAGCTTAACCTTTTCCCAATTTTAGTTCTTGGCAGATTTTAGCTATTGTAGGACAAGTCAAGCAATCATCACACAATTCAAGCAAGCATGCAAAGAGTATATTGGCAGCGGAAAGTAAAGCATGCAACTTGCAAGAATGTAAAGGGAAGGGTTTGGAGAATTCAAACGCAATTGGAGACACGGATGTTTTTCCCGTGGTTCGGATAGGTGGTGCTATCCTACATCCACGTTGATGGAGACTTCAACCCACAAAGGGTAACGGTTGCGCGAGTCCACGGAGGGCTCCACCCACAAAGGGTAACGGTTGCGCGAGTCCATGAAGGGCTCCACCCACGAAGGGTCCACGAAGAAGCAACCACCCACAAAGGGTCCACGAAGAAGCAACCTTGTCTATCCCACCATGGCCATCGCCCACAAAGGACTTGCCTCACTAGCGGTAGATCTACACGAAGTAGGCGATCTCCTTGCCCTTACAAACTCCTTGGTTCAACTCCATAATCTTGTCGGAGGCTCCCAAGTGACACCTAGCCAATCTAGGAGACACCACTCTCCAAGAAGTAACAAATGGTGTGTAGGTAATGAACTCCTTGCTCTTGTGCTTCAAATGATAGTCTCCCCAACACTCAACTCTCTCTCATAGGATTTGGATTTTGTGGAAAGAGGATTTGAGTGGAAAGCAACTTGGGGAAGGCTAGAGATCAAGATTCATATGGTAGGAATGGAATATCTTGGTCTCAACACATGAGCAGGTGGTTCTCTCTCAAAACATATGAGTTGGAATTGTGTATGTGTTCTGATGGCTCTCTCCATGAATGAAGAGGAGGTGGAGGGGTATATATAGCCTCCACACAAAATCCAACCATTACACACAGTTTTCCAATCTCGGTGGGACCGAATCAACAAACTCGGTCGGACCGAAAATGTAAACCTAGTGACGGTTAGAGATTTTTGGTGGGACTGACATGCAACTCGGTAGGACCGATATGGTTAGGGTTTGGGCATAACGTAATCTCGGTGAGACCGATTACACAAACTCGGTGAGACCGAATTTGGTAATTAGCTAACCAGAGAGTTGGTCAGGCAAACTCGGTGGGACCGATTTGCTCTTTCGGTGAGGCCGAAAAGTTACAAAAAGGAAACACTGAATTTACATTGCAATCTCGGTGGGACCGATCCGCTCTTTCGGTGAGACCGAAAAGTTACGAAAAGGAAACAGAGAGTTTGTAATCCCATCTCGGTGAGACCGAGATCCCTATCGGTAGAACCGAATTGCTAGGGTTTGGCAGTGGCTTATGACAAGTGAAATTCGGTGGCGCCGGATAGAAAGAATCGGTAGGACCGAGTTTGACTTTAGGGTTCAGGTCATATGTGGATATGGGAAAGTAGTTGAGGGTTTTGGAGCATATCACTAAGCACATGAAGCAAGAGGCTCATTAAGCAACACCTAATCCCTCCTTGATAGTATTGGCTTTTCCTAAAGACTCAATGTGATCTTGGATCACTAAAATATAAAATGAAGAGTCTTGAGCTTTTGAGCTTGAGCCAATCCTTTGTCCTTAGCATTTTGAGGGTTCCACTTTCACATCCATGCCATGCCAATCATTGAGCTTTCCTGAAATAATCATCTTGGAATAGCATTAGCTCAATGAGCTATATGTTGTTATGAATTACCAAAACCACCTAGGGATAGTTGCACTTTCAGAGTTGCATAATCTCATAGTCATAGGAACATGTATAAGTCATGAAGAAAGCAATAGCAACAAACTAAACGATCAAGTGCTATGCTAACGGAATGGGTCAAGTCAATCACATCATTCTCCTAATGATGTGATCCTGTTAATCAAATGACAACTCATGTCTATGGTTAGGAAACATAACCATCTTTGATCAACGAGCTAGTCAAGCAGAGGCATACTAGCGACACTCTGTCTATGTATTCACACATGTATTATGTTTCCGGTTAATACAATTCTAGCATGAATAATAAACATTTATCATGATATAAAGAAATAAATAATAACTTTATTATTGCCTCTAGGGCATATTTCCTTCAGGGGGAGCACAGAGAAGTACTAGGGGGTAGCAAACAGATGCGCTACCCATGATTAGGAGACATGTTCATCTGCATGCTCCAACTTAATCAAGGAGGAGAGCTACACATGTTTTATGTTATTTTACGTAAGAGAGAGCAGCAGGAGTGATTAGCTAGCTAGAAATGAGTTTGAGGATGATGATGTGCTACACTATTACTATGATGATAAAATAGCTAGTGTTGGTGGTAATGACTATGATGATTATTATTAGCTAGTGTTAGTGGTGATTAAATAAATAATGTTGGTAGTAATGACTATGATGATGATTAAATAGTTTGTGTTGGCGGATTAGATTCAAGTGGAGGCAACACGTGGTGCACATCGAAAGTACTACTAGTCCAAACTAGATCAAGTTTGGATTAGTAGTATACTTTTGACATGCACCACATATTGCCTCCACTTGAACCTAATCCACCTTCATTTGACACACTGTTATGGACATAATGATGTAAACCTCATACCTGGTATTGTACCAATATTTGTACGATGGCGCATAAATACACTAAAAATAAAAAAAGAATACTAGTAGTGATGGAGAGAAAACACGCTGCCAGTAGTTACATTAGCAGTAGCGTCGGAGTGAACAAACGCTGCAGCTATTTGTCCTAGCAGTAGCGCGTGCGGGCACGCGTTACTGCTAAGCAATAGCTGTAGCGCCTTATTACTAGCGCGCCTACCCACGCTACTAGTGAGCACAAAACCAGCGCTACTGCTAGGGTTGTCCCTAGTAGTGTGGTAATGAGATTGAACTAGGTATGAAGATATTGACGATCGAATCTCAGGCAAGTAACATACCGATGGACAAATAGAATTACGTATGTTGTCATAACAGTTCGCCTGATAAAGATCTTTGTAGAATATGTAGGAATCAATATGGGCATCTAGGTTCCGCTATTGGTTATTGACCAGAGAGGTATCTCGGTCATGTCTACATAGTTCTCGAACCTGTAGGGTCCGCACGCTTAACGTTTGATAATGATATAGTATTATATGAGTTATGTGATTTGGTGAGTGAATGTTCTTTAGAGTCCCGGATGAGATCACGTACATGACGAGGAGTCTCAAAATGATTGGGAGGTAAAGATTGAGATATATGACGATGATATTCGGACACCGAAAGTGTTCCAGAGTGTACCGGGTGATTATCGGACTACCGGAGGGGGTACCGGACACCCCCGTGAGGTTAGTGGGCCTATTGGTCCATAAGAGGGGAGCACACTAGTCCACAAGGGGCTGACGTGCCCCCCATGGCAGCCGCCCTAGTGCAAAAAGGAATGGTGGATTCGGCCTCCCCATTTCTTCCTCCCCCCTTTCCTTTCCCCTTCCGACAAACATGGCAGGGGGCGCGGCCAAGGGAGGAGCCCAAGTAGGATTCGGACCTAATTGGGGCGCCCCTTGGCCTCTCCCTCTCCCTCCACCGATATATATGAGGAGGGGAGCGCCTAGAACACACCAAACAATTGCCTAGCCATGTGCGGCGCCCCCTCCACCGTTTACACCCCCAATCATATTTTTGTAGTGCTTAGGCGAAGCCCTACGAGGATCACTTCACCATCACCGTCACCACGCCGTCGTGCTCACGGAACTCATCTACTACTTCAACGTCTTGCTGGATCAAGAAGGTGATGTGCCGTGCGTTCGGTACTTGATCGGTTGAAGCGCGAAGAAGTTCGACTACATCAACCGCGTTAAGAAACACTTCTACTTACGGTCTACGAGGGTACGTAGACACACTATTCCCCTCGTTGCTATGCATCGCCATGGATAGATCATTGCGTGTGAGTAGAAACTTTTTTCCATGCAACGATTCCCAACAGTGGTATCAGAGCCAAGTCTATGCATAGATGATATGCATGAGTAGAACACAATGAGTTGTGGGCGGTGATAGTCATACTGCTTACCACCAACGTCTTATTTTGATTCAGCAGTATTGTGGGATGAAGCGGCCCAGACCAACCTTATATGTCTACGCACATGAGACTGGTTCCACCGACTGACATGCAACTAGTTTTGCATAAAGGTGGCTAGCGGGTGTCTGTTTATCCTACTTTAGTTGAATCAAATTTGACTACGGCTGGTCCTTGAAGAAGGTTAAAACAACAAACTTGACGAAACACTATTGTAGTTTTATGTGTAGTTAAGAACGGTTCTTGCTAGAAGCCCGTAGTAGCCATGTAAAACTTGCAACAACAAAGTAGAGGATGTCTAAATTGTTTTTGCAGGGCATGTTGTGATGTGATATGGTCAAGACATGATGAGATAAATGTTATTGTATGAGATGATCATGTTTTCTAAGATATTTGACAACCGGCAGGAGCCTTATGGTTGTCACTTTATTGTATGAAATGCAAACACCATGTAATTGCTTTACTTTATCGCCATGCATTAGCATTAGTTGTAGAAGCAATAGTTGGCGAGACGACCACGATGCTACGATGGACATCATGGTGTCGAGCCGGTGACAATGGAGATCATAACGATGCTTTGGAGATGGAGATCAAAAGCACAAGATGATGATCAATATAGAGATGTTCATCATTGATGGCTACCCTGTCTCACGTAATGATCGAACTATGAGTTAATTGATTTGTATCACGTATCACTTAGATGACTTGAGGGATGTTTATTTATGCGGGAGTTCTTTAGTAATATGGTTAATTAAACTTAATTTATCATGAAGTTATTATTATAGTTTTGCATATCGATGTTGTAGATCAATGGCCCGAGCTACCGTTCCACTGAATTTTAATGCGTTCCTAGAAAAAGCTAAGTTGGAAAATGACATTAGCAATTACACAAACTGGGTCCATAACTTGAAGATTATCCTCATTGCTGCATAGAAGAATTATGTCCTTGATGCACCGCTAGGTGAAAGGCCTACTGCAGGAGCAGATGCTGATGTTTTGAACGTCTGGCAAGCTCGATCTGATGACTACTCGATAGTTCAGTGTGTCATGTTTTACGGCTTAGAACCGGGACTTCAAAGATGTTTTGAACATCATGGAGCATATGAGATGTTCCAAGAGTTGAAGTCAATATTTCAAGCAAATGCCCGGGTTGTAAGTTATGAAGTATCTAACAAGTTCTATAGCTGCAAGATAGAGGAGAACAGTTCTGTCAGTGAACACATACTCAAAACGTCTGGGTATTATAATCACTTGACTCGGCTGGGAGTTGATCCTCCAGTTGATTGTGTCATTGACAAAGTTCTGCAATCACTGCCACCAAGAGACAATGGCTTCATGATGAACTATAATATGCAAGGGATGAACAAGACAATTCCCGAGCTCTTCGCAATGCTTAAGGCCGCGGAGGTAGAAATCAAGAAGGAGCATCAAGTGTTGATGCTTAACAAGACAACTAGTTTCAAGAAAAAGGGCAAGGGAAAGAAAGGGAACTTCAATAAGAATGGCAAGCAAGTTGCCACTCACAGGAAGAAGCCCAAAGCTGGACCCAAGCCTGAAACTGAGTGCTTCTACTGCAAAGGGACTGGTCACTGGAAGTGGAACTGCCCTAAGTATTTGGCGGATAAGAAGGATGGCAAAGTAAACAAAGGTATATTTGATATACATGTTATTGATGTGTACCTTACTAATGCTTGCAGTAGCGTTTGGGTATTTGATACCGGTTTGGTTGCTCATATTTTAACTCGAAACAGGAGCTGCGGATTAAAATAAGATTGGCTAAGGACGAGGTGACGATGCGCATCGGGAATGGTTCCAAGGTCGATGTGATCGCCGTCGGCACACTACCTCTACATCTACCTTCGGGATTAGTTTTAGACCTGAATAATTATTATTTGGTGCCAGCGTTGAGCATGAACGTTATATTTGGATCTTGTTTAGTGCGAGACGGTTATTCATTTAAATCATAGAATAATGGTTATTCTATTTATACGAGTAATATCTTTTATGGCCATGCACCCTTGAAGAGTGGTCTATTTCTGTTGAATCTTGATTGCAGTGATACACATATTCATAATGTCGATGCCAAAAGATGCAAAGTTGATAATGATAGTGGAACATATTTGTGGCACTACCGTTTAGGTCATATTGGTGCAAAGTGCATGAAGAAACTCCATACAGATGGACTTTTGGAATCACTTGATTATGAATCATTTGATACTGGCAAACCATGCCTCATGGGCAAGATGACTAAAACTCCGTTCTTCAGAACAATGGAGCGAGCCAATGACTCATTGGAAATAATACATACCGACGTATGCGGTCTGATGAGTGTTGAGGCACGCGGTGGGTATCATTATTTTCTGACTTTCACAGATGATTTGAGCAGGTATGGGTATATCTACTTAATGAAACACAAGTCTGAAACATTTAAAAAGTTCAAAGAATTTCAAAGTGAAGTGGACAATCATCGTAACATGAAAATAAAGTTTCTACGATCTGATCACGGAGACAAATATTTGAGTTACGAGTTTGGCCTTCATTTAAAACAATGTGGAATAATTTCATAACTCATGCCACCAGGAACACCACAACGTAATGATGTGTCCGAATGTTGTAACCGTACTTTATTAGATATGGTACGATCTATGATGTCTCTTACCGATTTACCACTATTGTTTTGGGGTTATGCATTAGAGACAACTTCATTCACGTTAAATAGGGCACCGTCTAAATCCGTTGAGACGACACCATATGAACTGTGGTTTGGCAAGAAACCTAAGCTGTCATTTCTTAAAGTTCGGGGTTGCGACACTTATGTCAAAAGGCTTCAGCCTGATAAGCTTGAACCCAAATCAGAGAAATGTGTCTTCATAGGATACCCTAAGGAAACAATTGGATAAACCTTCTACCATAGATCCGAAGGCAAGATCTTTGTTGCCAATAATGGAACATTTCTAGAGAAGGAGTTTCTCTCCAAAAAAGTGAGTGGGAGGAAAGTAGAACTTGATGAGGTAATTGTACCTTCTCTCAATTAGGAAAGTAGAACTTTCGAGAAATCCGTTCCCGTGATGCCTACACCAACTAGAGAGGAAGCTAATGATGATGATCATGAAACTTTAGATCAAGTTACTACTAGACCTCGTAGGTCGAACAGAGCACATTCCACACCAGAGTGGTATGGTAATCCTGTCCTGAAAGTCATGTTACTAGACCATGGTAAACCTACGAACTATGAAGAAGCTATGATGAGCCCAGATTCCGATAAATGGCTTGAGGCCATGAAATCTAAGATAGGATCCATGTATGAGAACAAAGTGTGGACTTTGGTGGACTTGCCCGATGATCGGCAATCCATTGATAATAAATGGATCTTCAAGAAGAAGACTGACGCTGATGGTAGTATCACCGTCTACAAAGCTCGACTTGTCACCAAAGGTTTTCGACAAGTTCAAGGGGTTGACAATGATGAGACCTTCTCACCCGTAGCGATGCTTAAGTCAGTCCGAATCATGTTAGCAATTGCCGCATTTTATGATTATGAAATTTGGCAAATGGACGTCAAAACTACATTCCTTAATGGATTTCTTAAAGAAGAGTTGTATATGATGCAACCAGAAGGTTTTGTCGATCCTAAAGGTGCTAACAAAGTGTGCAAGCTCCAGTGATCCATCTATGGATTGGTGCAAGCATCTTGGAGTTATAATATATGCTTTGATCGATGAGGTGATCAAAGCATATGGATTTATACAGACTTTCGGTGAAGTCTGTATTTACAAGAAAGTGAGTGGGAGCTCTGTAGAATTTCTAATATTATATGTAGATGACATATTGTTGATGAGAAATGATATAGAATTTCTGGATAGCATAAAAGAATACTTGAATAAGAGTTTTTCAATGAAAGACCTTGGTGAAGCTGCTTATATATTAGGCATCAAGATCTATAGAGATAGATCAAGACGCTTAATAGAACTTTCAAAGCACATACCTTGACAAAGTTTTGAAGAATTTCAAAATGGATCAGTCAAAGAAAGGGTTCTTGCCTGTGTTACAAGGTTTGAAGTTGAGTCAGACTCAAAGCCCGACCACTGCAGAAGATAGAGAGAAAATGAAAGTCATTCCCTATGCCTCAGCCATAGGTTCTATCATGTATGCTATGCTATGTGTCAGACCTGATGTGTGCCTTGCCATAAGTCTAGTAGGGAGGTACCAAAGTAATCCAGGAGTGGATCACTGGATCGCGGTCATGAACATCTGAAGTACCTGAAAAGGACCAAGGATATGTTTCTCGTTTATCGAGGTGACAAAGAGCTTGTCGTAAATGGTTACATCGATGCTAGATTTGACACTGATCCGGATGACTCTAAGTCACAAACTGGATACATATTTTTATTGAATGGTGGAGCTGTCAGTTGGTGCAGTTCCAAGCAGAGCATCGTGGCGGCATCTACTGTGAAGCAGAATACATAACTGTTTCGGAAACAACAAATGAAGGAGTCTGGATGAAGGAGTTCATATCCGATCTAGGTGTAATTCCTAATGCATCGGGTCCAATGAAAATCTTTTGTGACAATACTGGAGCAATTGCCCTGGCGAAGGAATCTAGATTTCACAAAAGAACCAAACACATCAAGAGACGCTTCAACTCCATTCGTGAACAAGTCAAGGAGGGAGACATATACAGATCTGTATGTAGCAAATCCATTTACTAAGCCTCTTCCACGAGCACCAAGACTCCATGGGTGTTAGATTTATTACAATGTAATCTAGATTATTGTCTCTAGTGCAAGTGGGAGACTGAAGTAAATATGCCCTAGAGGCAATAATAAAGTTGTTATTTTATATTTCCTTATTCATGATAAAGGTTTATTATTCATGCTAGAATTGTATTGATCGGAAACCTAAATACATGTGTGAATACATAAACTAACACCGTGTCCCTAGTGAGCCTCTACTTGACTAGCTCGTTGATCCAAGATGGTTAAGGTTTCCTAACCATGGACATGAGTTGCCATTTGATAACGAGATCACATTATTAGGAGAATGATGTGATGCACAATACCCATCCGTTAGCTTAGCATAATGATCGTTCAGTTTTATTGCTATTGCTTTCTTCATGTCAAATACATATTCCTTCGACTATGAGATTACGCAACTCCCGGATACCGGAGGGATGCCTTGTGTGCTATCAAACGTTACAACGTAACTGGGTGATTATAAAGATGCTCTACAGTTATCTCCGAAGGTGTTTGTTGAGTTGTTATAGATCGAGATTAGGATTTGTCACTCCGGGTTTCGGAGAGGTATCTCTGGGCCCTCTCGGTAATACACATCATAAGCTTGTAAGAAAATGACTAAGGAGTTAGTCACGAGGTGATGTATTACAGAACGAGTAAAGAGACTTGCCGGCAACGAGATTGAACTAGGTATGAAGATACCGACGATCGAATCTCGAGAAAGTAACATATAGATGGACAAAGGGAATTACGTATGTTGTCATAGCGGTTCAACCGATAAATATCTTCGTAGATGGTATCCAGATGCAAATGAGAAAATTTGAGGACTAGCCGGTCACTGCCGATGCAGGCATTTGATGGTCTGGATTTGTCTAGTCCGACTGTACATACTCTAAATCGTGTGTGAGGGCAACTCCAACGCATGAGCGCAAATGGTCCAGCAACGTCCATTTGGGGGTAAACGGACAGAAAAGGTGGCCCAACGCGCGGGGGCAATCAGACCCATGTCCGTTTTGAGTCCGCTTTCGACCCAGTCTCGGCCCAAATTTCGGCCATGCTTCTGTCAAAACGGACAGCACGCGGACGGCGGGACACGCACCCTTGTCCTCCCCTTGCCCTCCCGTCAAAGACACACCCGCCCACTTACCGTCCAATCCGCCCAAAACCCTTCCGCGCCACCTCTTGCCTCCCTCCTCCATGGTCGGCCACGCACCCCGCGGTGAAGAAGACGTGTCCCAAGAAGCCACGGTCGGAGCTCATGCCGGCGGAGCTCGCCAAGCTCGATGCCAAATCGACCAAGAGGAGGAACCAGCGGACAAAGGTGCTGGAGAAGAAAGCCGCTGCCGACTACACCGTCGAGGCGGCCGTGCTGCATGCGGTGCAGCACCAGGCCGACGTCGATGACAAGGAGTCCATCATTGCCAAGGCGCACACCCTCCTCATGTTAGGGTTGTGCTGACCCCTGCCGACCATTCTCTCGGTCATCGCCAAGGCGCACGCCGTCCTCATGTTAGGGTTGTGCCGGCCCTGCCGGCCATTCTCCCGTCCGCTGCCATGGCCACAACTAGCATAGGCTCGTCGGCCAATCATCCTCCGCAATACCAGTCCCCGAGCTCGTCCATCACACCGGAGACGCCCGGGTATCATGCGCCGCTGCTGCATAGCCATGGCAAGACATGGTTATCCACGTCGCCGGACGGCAGCGTGGTCGCGCTAGCCATGCCTGCAGTTGTCATCGACCTCAACATGATGACGGGTACAGTGGTGCCGGCCAGGCGTCCGACGAGATGCAAAGGAAGCAACCTCGATCGAATCCTACGGCCAACATGGCTGACGCCCGCAAGCTGTTTGATGAAATGCCATTGCCGACTCCGATGGTCGACGACCCTGACTACGTCACGTTCATGGAGAATGTCATCTTCAAGGCCGTGGTGAGGCCTTCCAAGTCAATGACCAAGGCCAAGCTCGAGGTCGAGGCCACCAATCCCGACACCAAAGCAAAAGAGGCGACACTCGTGATTATGAGTGTTGATAAGAACAACATGTCACCGGAGAGGAAGGACTGGTTCACGAACGACAGCAGGAGATGTTCGCCCGAGACGGCCTGAACTAGGTGAGATCTCGGCCATGGACTATGGCCGTTCATTTTGAAGGCTGGCTAGTATGCTGGCCGCTGGCTTTGTTGCCGACGCCAAAAAACTTGTTCATTTGAAAGCTGACTTGTGTGCTGGCTGCTGGCTATGTTGTCTGTGTAAAAAAAATGATCATTTTGAAGGTTGGCTAGTGTGCCGGCCTCTGGTTTTGTTCCGGCGTAAAACCGGGGGTGACAATTTTGTAGGCCGTTGGTTTTATTGCCGGCCGGCATGAACCGCGTTCGACGCATGGCCAGTGCAACCACAAATTCAAGCGGACGCCGCCTCATTACCACCTCAAACGGATGAAATTCGGATAAAACAAACGTCCATTTGATGTCATGCCTTGGAGTTGCCTCGGGCTTGTGTGGAATAGGGCAGCGGCCAAACAAAGTCCAGTGTCCTAGTCATAGCCTGGTGCGGTGCCCTGCCGGAGGATTCTGGTCTGGTACTTGGTGTTCTGGTGGAGCATATTTGTTGCTGTGTTTGAACCGGAACCTGTTGTTGTTTCTTGCTCCGTAGGCATCTCATCATTGAACTGGACTTCCTTTCCGGCTGATTGATTTGATATTTTGATTCGAGACAAAAGTGCAGTTGTCATGCTATTTCCCGTGTGTGCGACGTGTAAAGGATTTTGGTGGGGAAGAAAAGGGAGATTCCAGCCTTGTGCCCCTGGGCTGTAGGGGTAGAGTAGTGATGTAACGGCTGTGTTGTCGTTCGGATTTTCGGTCGCATGCATCTTCGAACGGGACGGTAAAACTAACATTGCAGTTCTTTCTTGGGTCATTGGGCACGATTGTGTTCTAGCTAGAACAAGGAAAGAGAGAAGTTTCCACACACACACACACACAGAGCGAGCGAGCGAGAGAGAGAGAGAGAGAGAGAGAGAGAGAGAGAGAGAGAGAGAGAGAGAGAGAGAGAGAGAGAGTAGTTCGTGTCGTTTTGGATTTGCAGCAACAGACTAACAAGTAACAACGCGTCTTGTAAAACTTTGTAATTCTTTCACATGCATCTTTTGATACTAGGATTAAGTTTGCTCCACGAGTGCATGTGCTCAATCATGTATCTTCATTTCTCCCGAGGGAGTCGTCTCCATATTTTGACTGAAAAGTTACACAACCCACGTAGCAAAATAAAACGCATTCTCCTGGCTGGCTAGTGGCTAGCCTGTCTAGCGACCTCTATTACTCGCCTAAGGGGAGAGAAATTCCCAAGGCATTATATTGTAAGGTCGAGAAAAGGCTCTGAACGCCGGCTTGCACAGCGCAAGTATACGCAACAAACATACTGGCTTACACAACACAAGTATACACAGCGAGAGACTTTTTTTTGTGAGAACCAGAATTTAAACTCTGCTTGGTAGCCTCACTCCAGAAGGTCTCTACCACCGTGCTAGATGCACGTTCTCAATGTCTAGTGACCTCTAGCTACGGGTGAAATGGTTGCCACCGGGGGGTGTTACATATGCATGCACATATGTTTGGTCTACTATATGTCACGGGTTGGCAGGCCGTGTAGTGTGTATACAGTAAATCGTAGTGTAACGATGACAGTGCGGTGACTTGTTTCTTTGCTTTGTTGTGCTTCGCTTGTTTTTTGTCAGTTTCGTGGGGGCCAAAAATGGCGGTTGATGTGCTTCATTCATTGGCCCTGTTTGGATACTTCAACTCAGTTAGAGGTTAAAGTTAGATTCTAATCCTGAACTAAGAGGGTGCTTGGATCCAAGGGACTTATTTTAGTCTGATCAAAAATAGTCTCTTTAAGAGGCTAATGTTTCAAGCACCCCTGACTAAAGAGGGGCTAAAACTAGTTTTGAGACTAATTGTTTTTAGTCAGGGGTATCCTTACTAAAATGTGGATTAGTCCTCTCTCTCTCCTCATTTAACTCCTCTACTTTAACACAGCCGAGTTCTGGATTGGAGGGTTTGAAGGATAATAATACTCATTATCTTGATTTTAGTCTCTTTAGTATTTGAATTCAAGCATGGGTGAGGCTAGTAAGTTTTAGTCCCACTACTTTTAGTCATGAGACTAAAATGTATCCAAGCACCCTCTAACTGTAACCAAATAGATGTTTGGATGACAGGGTTAGATTAACAATAAATGCACTTTCTCAATCATTTGACTCCGTTAGACCCTCTTTCCTGCCGGATTTGGTGTGGCCGGCTCTTATGTGGCCTCCTCCCGCTCACAATTGACATAAACAAATGATCTTTACAAATCAAGGGTCCAAAACATGATAAATTTTATTTTGTCCATACAAATGAAATGTCCCACTTAAACATACAAGTCGTCAATCAAGCTTCACAACAAAAATTACACTCCATGAAACAAAGCATGAGCTAGCTCATCACGGAAGGCATTCATGTTGATATCTTCAACAAGAGGTCCATCATTTGGCCATGCGGATGCAGAAGAACTAGTCATTGGGTTATAATTTTTATCCGCATCACAGGCATCAAATTCCATATCCGCAATTCTGCTCTCTCGAACTAGGCATTGGGTTATAATTTTCACAAGAACATCTGCAACAAGAGAGGAGGCTGAACAGGGTGTTCTGATCCAGTTACTGTTGGTTCATTAGCTTCACACTCTAATTCAGTTAATGTTTTTTTTGCGGGAGATTCAGTTAATGTTCTTCACGTTCAACTCTCTCTCCCTCTCTCTCTCTTATAAAATGCATCAATGGTTTTCTTTTAACCATCACTGCCCGTTCTGTTAACAAAAAATAGTACAAAATCTAGCTATTAACTAATCAAAAGTTCTGCCAACAAATTAGGATGCAAGAATCTAGAACAGCAAAAAAATTCCTACGGGGAGAAGGAGGTCCGACTACTCTTGCTGACTTGCTCATGCATGCACCAGCCACATGCACCAGCCATTGCTCTTGATCATGCATGCACCAGCCACATGCACACAGCCGCCGCCTAGTCCTCAATCCACTCACGCCACCCAAGCCCCAGTTGCCGGCTCCGACGGATCCAGCCGCCCCGCCGGCTCAAATCCCGGCCACGAGCTTTGCTACACATACACATCTCCAGGACCGGGTTTGGCCGTGCATGTGCCCTAGCTAGCTCGTACCGGACATGAAAGTATGAAACGTTCCTGTTAAGGCCAACTCCACTGCGCGATCCTGAATGAACGTCCTTTTTGTCCGGATTCTGTCTGTTTGGGTAGGGATTTGAGGTCGTGTCCGGACGTGTCCTGAGATACGGTGGCCGTGCGCCCAGTGCGCGGCTGCATCCATTTGCCCCATCCTGTCCACGTCTATTTAAAAAACCAAAAGCAGCGTTTCAAATGCCAAGCCCTAGTTCAGGCCAGCGGCCCCGGTTCATCATGTCGGCAACAGAGCCAGCGGCCTACACATCCATCGCCAGCATCAGCCAGCGGCCGGCAACACAGCCAGCCTCCAAAATGAATAGTTGTCCTCGCCGGCAACACAGCCAGCGGCCGGCAACACAGCCGGCCACCAAAATGATTTTTTTCTCGCCGGCACACTGCCAGCGGCCCAGCGGGTGGGCGGCACCCATGCCAGCCTCCAAAAAAGAACGGCCACGCCGATCGGACGACCTAGTTCAGGCCTTCGGTGTCGAGGATCTCCTTCTACCTGGCTTCGAACCAGGCCCTCGTCTTCTCGCTCATCTTCGACAAGTCCACGCTCATGATCGCAAGGGCCACCTCCTTCTCTTTGGTGGCGGCATTGGTGGCCTCGATGTTGAGCTGCCTCTGCCTGGCCTTGATGTTGTCGGCCTCGATGTCGAGCTGCCTTTGTCGGGCCGCCTCCTCCATGTCGAGCTGCCTTTGCCGGGCCGCCTCCTCCATGTCGATCTTCCTCCTCTCGGCCGCCTCCTCCATCTCAAGCTTCTTTCTTTGGAGGTCTAGGTATTGCTTCATTTGCTCATCCTTGCTTTGCCGCTTCTTCTCGTCCCTCACATCCTTTTGGGACATCATGCCATGCAAAGTGTCATGCAATGCCATCGATGAGGCATCACGTATGTCATCAACCTTGGAATTGGTCTTTCCCCTCGGCCTCTTCAATGCCTCGCCATCTCCACCTCCGGCAAACTTGGCCGTCTTCAGTCCTCTCTTCCTTTGTAGTTCACGGCATTGGTCCTTGAACTTAGGGCATTGGTCCCGGTCCAACAATGTGTAAGTGTGAATGGCTTGTCATTGTGCTGGGCCTTGAATGCCACCAAAGATTGAAATTCCTACACCACATGATGAACAACAAGTGAACATGCAAACATATACACGGCCAAAGTCTCATGGCCGTAGCAAGGAAAGGGCTAGGAAGAGGAGAGCATACCATGTCCCCAACGCCGAGACCACTCACGGGCCGTGCTTCAACGCTCTCAAATGCGGCTCAATACTTGTTGCACTCTTGTTGGATGAACAACCATCTCTTTTGAATTGAGCCGATGCCACGGTTGCTTGTAAATTGGTAGGGCTCAAACATCTTCCTTTCATGGAATGTTTTGTGGACTCTTGTCCAAAAAACAATGCCCTTTTGTTGCGCGCCGGTCCTCAGATCTTGGCTAATCTCCATCCAAGCTTGGCAAATCAACTTGTCCTCATCTTGTGTATATGCCCGTGCGAATGCTCTTCCTCTTCTTTTGTGCTTCCGCTCTTTGGGTGAGCTCGTCGATGAACAATGGCTCGCCACTAATATCAATGTCATTGCCTTCTTCTTCATCACCATCACCTTCGACATAGATGTCATCGTCTTCATGCCACGAGTCACCATGGTCGTAGTCAGCACGGTCGTCGGCCTCTTTATCGGGCATGTACTGGGCGCGGCCATCCTGACTTTGGGTCTCCTCGGGGTCATAGGCACGGCCATGCCCACCCTCGAAGATCACATCCTCCATGTACTGGTTGTAGAAGGGGTCATCGACCGTTGGCGTTGGTGTTGGCATTCCGTCAAACAAGATGAGGGGGCGGCATGGTGCTCGTGAACGGTGCCCGTGCTTGCTTTCTTTGCATCTCGACGAACGCCCGGCCGCCGCCGCTGGACCCAGGCATGATGTTGAGGTCGATGACGACCGCGGGACGCGGTGTGGATGGCGCGAACAAGCCCACGTCTGGCGACCCCACGAAACAGGTCTGGCCGTCGTGCCTTGGCGGAGGAAAGCCGGGCGACATGGGCGCGGTCCGCGACTGGCAGTGCGGAGGCCGGGCGACCGACGAGCCTGTGTTCGCGGGGCCGGCGGCCACTGCAGGGAACCCGGCCGGACGGCCCACGCCAAGCATGAGGATGGCGTGCGCTTTGTTAACAAGTGTCGGTGTCAAAACCGGTGGATCTTGGGTAGGGGGTCCCGAACTGGGCGTCTAGGCCGGATGGTAACAGGAGGCAAGGAACACGATGTTTTACCCAGGTTCGGGCCCTCTTGATGGAGGTAAAACCCTACGTCCTGCTTGATTAATATTGATGATATGGGTAGTACAAGAGTAGATCTACCACGAGATCAAGGAGGCTAAACCCTAGAAGCTAGCCTATGGTATGATTGTTGTATGATGAAGTTGTCCTACGGACTAAAACCCTCCGGTTTATATAGACACCGGAGAGTGTTAGGGTTACACAAAGTCGGTTACAATGGTAGGAGATCTTGAATATCCGCATCGCCAAGCTTGCCTTCCACGCCAAGGAAAGTCCCATCCGGACACGGGACGAAGTCTTCAATCTTGTATCTTCATAGTCCTGGAGTCCGGCTGAAGGTATAGTCCGGCTACCCGAACACCCCCTAATCCAGGACTCCCTCAGTAGCCCCTGAACCA
The DNA here is from genome assembly GCF_003073215.2 of Triticum urartu. Taxonomy (NCBI): domain Eukaryota; kingdom Viridiplantae; phylum Streptophyta; class Magnoliopsida; order Poales; family Poaceae; genus Triticum; species Triticum urartu. The sequence continues at coordinate 701,503,166 of NC_053028.1, forward strand.
GGCTTCAATGACGACGAGTCCGGAGCGTAGATTGTCTTCGGCATTGCAAGGCGGGTTCCTCCTCCAAATTCTTCATAAAAGTTTGTAAACACCAAGAGTAGTGTCCGGCTCTGCAAAATAAGTTTCCACGTATTGCCACAGAGAGAATAATATTAACACAAATCTAATCTGCTGACGTATTCCGCAGCGTGACATCACACTACGGCCAAGCCTTTATTCAAATCGTTTTCACTTTTCCACCTCAGCGTGTTTTGCGAGGCGGTTTCCTTGGCACGTCTTGTCAAAGCAGAGATCGTGTCCCCCATTTACGGGATTCTCATCAATACGGACGTGGGTAACCCAACCGCGCCATTTATCATGGCGCTTGGGAGGCAAGCGAGTTTTACTAGGCTGGTGGGGACGCATAGTCGCATCCGCTCATATAAGGGGATAAGGATCCACCTTTTTACCTACGCCTTCTTCCTCCTTTGCCTATCCATCTTCTGCGCACCCGAGCTCCAGCGCCCAAGCCTGCACTTCCTACCTCAACCTTCTCCAACAATGTCCAGAGCGGGAGGCAAGTGGATGGTCTCCTCCGTCACGGAGGGCCATGTCAAAAGGCTAAGGAAGGCCGGATACCTGTCCAAAGACATCGCGCACCGGCTTCCTGAGGAGGGGCAACTTCTCCCCACCCCAAGGCCCCATGAGAGGGTAGTATTTCTTCCCCACTTCCTCCGCGGACTGGGTTTTCCTCTCCACCAATTTGTCCGCGGGTTCATGTTCTACTATGGCCTAGATTTCCACGATCTGGCCCCGAACTTCATCCTCAATATCTCGGCGTTTATCGTCGTGTGCGAGGCTTTCCTCTGCATCCGCCCCCATTTCGGCCTTTGGCTCAAGACCTTCAACGTCAAGCCAAAGGTGGTGCGCGGCAACCAGGCAAAGTGCGGAGGTGCCATGGCGGGAAAAATAGCCAACGTCCTATGGCTCGAGGGCTCCTTTGTGGAGACCTTGAAGGGGTGGCAGTCGGGGTGGTTTTACATCACCGAGCCACGCGATCCGAAGTGGATCGCAGCTCCTGAATTCCGATCCGGACCCCCTATGCGGCTCACGTCCTGGAAGGAGACGGGCTTGTCGTGGGGCGACGAAGAAGAGGTGACCGGACTGCAAAAATGCATCCAGTCCCTGGTGAACAAGCAACTCAAGCTTGTCAACGTAGTCCAGGTCATGCTCGTCCGCCGGATCCTTCCGTGTCAAGAACGGGACTTCAATTTGTGGGAGGTCAACCCGGCGCAGCACCGAACTCTGAGCAGGCTCTTCGACACGACGCACGAAGATGTCTGGAAGGGGCTAACCAAAGGCGCCAAGGCTCCCACATCCGCCTCCGAAGACCGCGGATTCAGCTCGCAGCGTCCTGCTGGCGAGGTAAAATATTTTCATCTTTTACATGATGTTAAGTTTTCTTCATAGTTTGACTCTATGCGGGATCTAAACTCCCTCACCTTTGACAGGATTGGCAGGCGAAGTCCGGACTGATTAACTGTCCGACTCCCTTGCCCGAAGACCCAGGCCCTGCTCTCCTAGTGAAGCTGCTGGTTCCGGCACCTTATGTGGTGCCGGAGAAGAAGGCCAAGAAGAAGATGGCCACGGGGACTCGAAAGAGTTCCCGGCATATGGTGGTGTCGGACTCGTCGTCCGATGAGTCCGAGACGCACTCCTCCTGTGAAGACGAGGAGGAAGAAGAGGCCTCTCCCCCTCTAGCGGGGGGAGGAAAGAAGAGGAAGGCCGCCCTAGTAGGGTAGGCCGAAGGGTCCAAGAAGAGGAAATCCCCTCCACCGGACTACGCCCCCGACGCCGACGAGGAGAAGAGGAGTGTCCGGACAGGGCCAAGCGTCCGGCGAAATCGTAAGTGTTCGGATACCAGAGTAACTCATGATATTCCTTTTGTTGCACAGCTTTCCCTAATGTCGAATATAATCATGCAGCCCGCCCAAGGACGGGCTCGACGAGTCGTCGAGCGGCTCCCTGGATTCATCGGACGTGAATTCAGTTCCGCCCGCTGCCTCCCCCTGTGCTACGGATGACGCCGAAGTGGCGTCGCGACAAGCTCTGGGGCAAGAGGAGGTGGTCCAGGAGGAGCCGCGAGGCGACCTCCCAGACCCCAGGAGTAAAGGGGACAAGACCCCCCCAGGGCTACGAGTCCGGCTTTAAGCTGGACACCGCGCTGAAATCATCAACGATTCTGGACCGCGGCAGGCGAACTCCAGCCAAGAGGAGCAAGCCTATTGAGCCGGCGTCCTCCGTCCAACCGGAGGCACCGGACAATCTGCTGGAGGTGCTAAAGGGCGCCTCCATCGACGAGGAGCACCGTACCATCATGAGTACGGTGGTCCAGAAGGTTCGGTCCGCCAAAAGCGGACTGACTGAAGCTTGTGCTAGCCTTCTAACAGGCTTCGAGGTAAGTAAAAATATGTAAAAATATTACCGCATAGACAGTAGCCCCTGATGCTCTGTTTGGCGTTCGGAAAGAAAAGCCGAATAGAGGATCTATATCGCAGGAGTCTAACTAAAAAGGAGTCAATATACGTATGCAGGCTTCGCTGCAGGCCACCGCCGCACTGACTGCGGAGGTGGGTGCCCTGAAGCAGGGCCTCGAGCGGACCGAGCAAGAGCTCGGCCTTGCCAAACGGCAGCTCGAGCAGAAAGAAGGTAAGAGATACCTTATAGAAAAAATGCCTATAAGAAGACGCAATTGCAAAAAATGACAGGAGTATACCGCTTATTGTAGGGGCCACAACTGAGGTGGCGACCCTCAAGCAGGCGCTGTCCAAGGCCAAGAAGAGAGCGGCCACGGAGCGCACCGAGCGGGAGAAATTTGAGGCGCAGGTCGGTGAGGTGCAGCAAGAGCTTCAGGCTCTCATGAAAAAACATGAGAGTTTGGAGCTCGACTCGAAGACGCGAGCGTCCGAGCTTGCTGCGGCCCTTAAAACTGCCAAATCTGCCAAGGCCGAAACCCAGAAGGCCCTCCAGGAATTGGATGCGGTGAAAAAGATAGCGGCGGGTAAGGCATTCTCTATGCAAAGCAGACATATAAAAGTAAACTACTTGTTACTTACCCGAACCTGGAGCTCTCCAGGGGCATTCGCAGATCTTCCCCGCAGCGTATCCGATGCCGCCGCATTCTACCGAGCCGAGGAAGGCAGCTCGACGGAGAAGGTGTTCTGGTCTCAGTACGCTGAGACCGGACACCCTGTGCCCTTGAGCGACCAGCTGAAGCAGCTGGTCGAGCTCCACAAGGCGGCCGAACAGGCGCTGAAGGGCTTCATAGTTCGGCTATGGCCTGGAGAGGCCCTGCATGGGAGCTACTTCGGACTGGTGCGGCGGCTGGTGGAGGCTTGTCCAAGGCTCGAGGTCATCAAGCGCTCCGTCTGCATCGAAGGTGCCCGTAGGGCCCTTGCCCGTGCAAAGGTGCACTGGGGTAAGCTGGACGGTGAGAAGCTTGTGAGGGACGGGCCGCCACCGGGGAAGGAGCATCGCAAGCCCGAGAACTATTACAAGGATGTTCTGGCCGGTGCCCGCCTTATGGCGGATGAATGCACCAAGGATGTAATTTTTGAATGAACTCGCTCGTGTTATCTTGTGCGCTGAAAACTTGTTCATATGCGCTAAGCAATGCTTGAATTTAAAATATTACTTTCTGTGCGGCCGTTTATCAGAAAATTGAGAGATGGCCAGTCGTCGGCTTCTGCCCCCATGCCACTAGTGCTGGGGTGTTCGGGATAAACCTGAGCGCTCTTTTTCCCATGATTGGGTCCGTCGAGGGAGGCGCTCAGCACAACGAACAAGGCAATCGGACTATAATGCTTGAACACTCTCACTTAGCCATAGAACTCTATAATTTTAAATTTCGGTGAAGCCCCTAGTATTCGGAAGACCGAGTTCGGGGCGCTATCCACGCCTTGGCCGGACAAAGCCGGTTCCTCGCTCGAGGCGGCATAAGTCTTTAAGGACTCGAAAAACCTCTCGAACAGCGACCGGTCTCTCGCCTCATCATGACAGTCACTTTTAGCTTTCTCTACTGAGGTGCTCAACCCAGCTCAACTGGGGCACAATCGCAGTAGTTCTCCTAGTGCTACCTTAGCCGATATAGCGGAATGTAAGGCACCAAAACATAGGAGCCGGGCAAACCCAACTATTGACCCAAATCATGATTCGGGGCCGATGCATATAGTGCTATAAGTTCGGGGTGCCGCACTTGTGAAAGTGTACGGACTTCTCACGCCATATTGATGAGTACTGAAGCCCCTGGCGTATTTTTGCCGTACCACAGTGTACGGATGCAATATGTTATTGATAAACATATATATAAAAAGAGGATAATGCAAAAAATAGACAAAAAGCTATGCATTGTTTATAGAAAGGCTGCTATGAAAGCGGAATGATACAAATAGTGCGATAAGCAAAAGAAATTGGACCATTTAACATGTCCTGGCCAGGGGCAGGCCGCGGAATTGTATTAAAAAACAGGTATGCTGCTCGCAATAGAGACCACCTGGGAGTTCCATAATGCGGCGTGGCTTGTCTGCTTTCCTAGATCTTGCATCGTTTGTGCGGCAGTTGAATTGCCGAACGAGTCATCCGAAGTATGGAGTCCTGAGAGTAAGAGAAAAAACAAAAAAAGGAATCCGGCAGCCCCTGGTGCAGTTTAAGCCGTATTTCGGGCGTGCCGTGATAGTGCCCCTTCCCCTGTGCCCATGGTATTTCAAGAGCGTAGTTATGTACGCGAAGCACTGGTTTCGCTATATCGCGAGGGCTAGGGTTGGGGCCGCATTGCTACGCTAGCTCCGAACGTGCCAGGCGGTCTTGTTGTAGGGTACTCCGGGCGTGCTTGACAGTGTCCGGCTTTTTGAAGGCCGAACTGGAGAACTGCCTAGAGAGGCTGCTTTGTACTTCTGCTGCGAGCGCTGCCGTGTGCTCCTTCGTTCGGAGGGAGCGTTCAGTGTTCCCATTGACCGTGATTACTCCTCTAGGGCCTGGCATCTTGAGCTTGAGGTATGCATAGTGCGGTACCGCGTTGAATTTTGCGAATGCGGTTCGCCCGAGCAGTGCGTGATAGCCACTACGGAACGGGACTATGTCGAAGATTAACTCCTCGCTTCGGAAGTTATCCGGAGATCCGAAGACCACTTCCAGTGTGACTGATCCTGTACAGTTGGCTTCTACACCTGGTATGACGCCTTTAAAGGTCGTTTTGGTGGGCTTGATCCTCGAGGGATCTATGCCCATTTTTCGCACTGTATCCTGGTAAAGCAGGTTCAGGCTGCTGCCGCCGTCCATGAGGACTCTTGTGAGATGAAATCCGTCAATGATTTGGTCTAGAACCAATGTGGCGAAGCCGCCGTGACGGATGCTAGTGGGGTGGTCCCTTCGATCAAAGGTGATCGGGCAGGAGGACCATGGGTTGAACTTTGGGGCGACTGGCTCCATCGCATATACGTCCCGTAACGCACGCTTCCGCTCCCTCTTGGGGATGTGGGTTGCATATATCATGTTCACCGTCCGCACTTGCGGGGGAAATCCCTTCTGTCCACCGTTGTTTGGCGGCCAGGGCTCCTCCTCGTTGTCGCTATACAGCCCCTTGTCTTTGTTTTTGGCTCTTAACTTGCCTTCCTGCTTGAACACCCAACAATCCCTGTTGGTGTGATTGGCTGGCTTTTCGGGGGTGCCATGTATCTGGCACAAGCGGTCGAGTATTCGGTCCAAACTGGACGGGCCCTGAGTATTTCTTTTGAATGGCTTTTTCCGTTGACCGGATTTGTAGCCTCGGAATCCGGCATTAACTGCCGTATTCTCGTTGCTGTCGCTGTTAACGCGGCACTTTTGTTTGTTCCGACGCGACCTGTCGCTTTTGTCCTTGGTATTCGAATTACCAGGGTTCTTGGTTAAATTGTTGCTGCGAGCTAGCCAGCTGTCTTCTCCCGCGCAAAAGCGGGTCATGAGTGTCGTGAGGGCTGCCATAGATTTCGGCTTTTCCTGTCCCAGGTGTCGGGCGAGCCACTCGTCACGGATATTATGCTTGAAGGCCGCTAGGGCCTCTGCATCCGGACAGTCGACTATCTAGTTTTTCTTTGTTAGGAACCATGTCCTGAATTGCCTGGCCGATTCCTCTGGCTGCAGAATTATGTGGCTTAGGTCATCGGCGTCCAGTGGTCGCACATAAGTGCGCTGGAAGTTGTCAAGGAATGCAGCTTCCAGGTCCTCCCAAGAACCGATTGAGTCTGCTGGCAAGCTGTTAAGCCAATGCCGGGCCGGTCCCTTAAGTTTGAGTGGGAGGTATTTGATGGCGTGTAGATCATCACCGCGGGCCATGTGGATATGAAGGAGATAATCCTCGATCCATACCGCAGGATCTGTTGTGCCATCATACGATTTGATGTTTACGGGTTTGAAGCCCTCAGGGATTTTATGATCCATTACTTCTGTGAAGCATAGTGGGTGTGCGGCGCCTCTGTATTGGGCTATATCACGACGCAGCTCGAAGGAGCTTTGTCTGTTGAGTTCGGCCCGGCCGGATTTATTGCATCTGGAGTGACGATCACCGTCACGTGCCGTGGGGCGCCTGCACGATCCGTAGATCGATCTTGTTTGCCTTGCCTTGTCCTCCAGTATGTCGCGCAGGTCAGACGCATTTTCCCGTGCCTTAGTATGCTTGACGCAGCGTCGGGGCATGGCTTGAGTGGAGGGCCAAGACGCCTCTCTATCGCGGCCACGAGGTGGCCGGTCGGCCATGTCATGCGCTGGTGATGTAGGTGCTTCCTCCTCTAGTCGTGGTAGCAGCCTGCGCTTTGGGTAACTCTTGGAGGGGCGTTCGAGTTCATAATCTTCGGCCGCAAGGACTTCAGTCCATCAGTTAGCTAGCAAATCCTGATCAGCTCTAAGCTGTTGCTACTTTTTCTTGAGGCTGCTTGCCGTGGCCATAAGCCTGTGTTTAAAACGCTCTTGTTCGGCGGGATCCTCTGGCATGACGGACTCGTCATCGTCGAGGCTTGCCTCGTCTTCGGAGGGAGGCGTATAATTATCATCCTCAACCTCTTGGTCCGCCGCCCTCTCGTGAGGGCTGGCTTCTCTGTCCTCCTGTGCTGAATCTTGCTGGAGGGGGTGTTCTTCGGCGCTATCCGGAGTAGTATTATCTCCCATGCCGGAATCACCGTTTTTGCTTAGGCGGGATTTAGAGCGGCGCCGCTGACGCCGGCGCTTGGGCTGTTTCTTAGAGGTATCGTCCCCCGCTGTTCCATCGCCATCTCCATCCTTTGGAGTGTCCACCATATATATGTCATATGACGAGGTGGCCTTCCAGCGCCCTACAGGTGCTGGTTCTTGTTTGTCTCCTGCATCGTCGTCCATGCCGTCGATGTCTTCGGAGTCGAAGTCAGGCATGTCAGTTAAGTCGTCGACAGTGGCTACGAAGTGGGTGGTGGGTGGGTTTTGAATTTCTTCATCGTCCTTATCCCAACCTTGCTGACCGTAGTCCGACCAAGTCTCTCCTGATAAAGAGAGAGACTTTAGAGAATTCAGGATGTCGCCGAAGGGTGAGTGCTGAAAGATGTCCACGGCGGTGAACTCCATTATCGGCACCCAATCAGATTCGATCGGCAGGGGCGCGGGGGGCTCGGAGTTCGGAGAGGAATCCGGCTCCTCGGAGTCACGGGCCCTGCAGAGTGCAGGGCTGGAGTTCGGCTTGATCGCCTCTGTGATCGCAGTCCCTGAGGTAGCGCCCAACCGCTGATCCTCGATCGGCGCAGTAGGCTCTGAATCAATGTTCGGAACCGATGCGTGTGTGGCCTCCAAGGCGCTGTTCGGCGGCAGAGCTATATCATGCCCACCGAGACAGTGCGGCGCGCTTGGCTGTGGCTCGAATCCGTCGAAGATCAAGTCCCCCCGGATGTCAGCCGTGTAGTTTAGGCTTCCAAACCTGACCTGCTGGCCAGGGGCGTAGCTTTCGATCTGCTCAAGGTGGCCAAGCGAATTGGCCCGCAGTGCGAAGCCGCCGAAGACGAAGATCTGTCCAGGGAGAAAAGTCTCACCCTGGACTGCATCGTTGTTGATGATCGAAGGAGCATCGGGCCTAAAAGCGACGACACAGAGGAACTCTCAATGAAAGCACCAATGTCGGTGTCAAAACCGGCGGATCTCGGGTAGGGGGTCCCGAACTGTGCGTCTAGGCCGGATGGTAACAGGAGGAAAGGAACACGATGTTTTACCCAGGTTCGGGCCCTCTTGATGGAGGTAAAACCCTACGTCCCGCTTGATTAATATTGATGATATGGGTAGTACAAGAGTAGATCTACCACGAGATCTAGGAGGCTAAACCCTAAAAGCTAGCCTATGGTATGATTGTTGTATGATGAAGTTGTCCTACGGACTAAAACCCTCCGGTTTATATAGACACCGGAGAGGGTTAGGGTTACACAAAGTCGGTTACAATGATAGGAGATCTTGAATATCCGCATCGCCAAGCTTGCATGCCTGCAGGTCGACTCTAGAGGATCCCCGGGTACCGAGCTCGAATTCGCCCTATAGTGAGTCGTATTACAATTCACTGGCCGTCGTTTTACAACGTCGTGACTGGGAAAACCCTGGCGCCCGAACACCCCCTAATCCAGGACTCCCTCAACGAGGTCCTCCTTCTCGTTGACCGCGGCCTTGCGCCGCGCGGCCTCCATCGCATCGCGCTGGGCGGCGAACTTGGCTGCGGCGGCATTGACCTTGACGACCGCTCTCCGCTCCCTCCTCTTTGCCGATTCCGCATCCAACTTGGCGATCTCCTCCGGCGTGCACTCCGACCGCGGCTTCCTTGGCGCCTTGGCAGCCTTCTTCTTCACCTTTGTGGGCCGGTCGACGGCCAGACCGCCGGAATTCGGTGGGGCGTCGGCCATGGACGGGGGAGAGAGGGGGTGGGCGGGAGGGACGTGGGAGGGTTTGTGGAAATGGCGCCAAATGGGGCGTGGGGGGGGGGGTTGGTTTCTCCCACTGATGTCTACTACACAACCTTCTTCTTGTAGACGTTGTTGGGCCTCCAAGTGTAGAGGTTTGTAGGATAGTAGCAAATTTCCCTCAAGTGGATGACCTAAGGTTTATCAATCCGTAGGAGGCGTAGGATGAAGATGGTCTCTCTCAAGCAACCCTGCAACCAAATAAAAAAGAGTCTCTTGTGTCCCCAACACACCCAATACAATGGTATATTGTATAGGTGCACTAGTTCGGCGAAGAGATGGTGATACAAGTGGTATATGGATAATAGATATAGGTTTTTGTAATCTGAAAATATAAAAATAGTAAGGTAACTAATGGTAAAAGTGAGCATAAACGGTATTGCAATGCTAGGAAACAAGGCCTAGGGTTCATACTTTCACTAGTGCAAGTCCTCTCAACAATAATAACATAATTGGATCACATAACTATCCCTCAACATGCAACAAAGAGTCACTCCAAGTCACTAATAACGGAGAACGAACAAAGAGATTATGGTAGGATACGAAACCACCTAAGAGTTATTCTTTCCAATCAATCCGTTGGGCTATTCCTATAAGTGTCACAAACAGCCCTAGAGTTCGTACTAGAATAACACCTTAGGACACAAATCAACCAAAACCCTAATGTCACCTAGATACTCCAATGTCACCTCAAGTATCCGTGGGTATGATTATACGATATGCATCACACAATCTCAGATTCATCTATTCAACCAACACATAGAACCTCAAAGAGTGCCCCAAAGTTTCTACCGGAGAATCACGACGAAAACGTTTGCCAACCCCTATGCGTAGGTTCATGGGCAGAACCCGCAAGTTGATCACCAAAACATACATCAAGTGAATCACGTGGTATCCCATTGTCACCATAGATACGCACGACAAGACATACATCAAGTGTTCTCAAATCTTTAAAGACTCAATCCGATAAGATAACCTCAAAGGGAAAACTCAATCCATTACAGGAGAGTAGAGGGGGGAAGAAACATCATAGGATCCAACTATAATAGCAAAGCTCGTGATACATCAAGATCGTGCCAAATCAAGAACACGAGAGAGAGAGAGAGAGAGATCAAACACATAGCTACTGGTACATACCCTCAGCCCCGAGGAAGAACTACTCCCTCCTCGTCATGGAGAGCACCGGGATGATGAAGATGGCCACAAGAGAGGGATTTCCCCCTCCAGCTGGGTGCCGGAACGGGTCTAGATTGGTTTTCGGTGGCTACAGAGGCTTCTGGTGGCGGAACTCCCGATCTATTGTGCTCCCGGATGTTTTTAGGGTATATGGAGATATATAGGCGGAAGAAGTACATCACGGGGGCCACGAGGGGCCCACGAGGGTGGAGGGCGCGCCCCCTGCCTCGTGGCCTCCTCGTAGATCCCCTGACGTGCACTCCAAGTCTTCTGGGATTCTTCTCTTCCAAAAATAAGTTCCGTGAAGTTTCAGGTCAATTGGACTCCGTTTGATTTTCCTTTTCTGCGATACTCTAAAAGAAGGAAAAAACAGAAACTGGCACTGGGCTCTGGGTTAATAGGTTAGTCCCAAAAATCATATAAAATAGCATATAAATGCATATAAAACATCCAAGGTTGATAATATAATAGCATGGAACAATCAAAAATTATAGATACGTTGGAGACGTATCAGCATCCCCAAGCTTAATTCCTGCTCGTCCTCAAGTAGGTAAATGATAAAAACAGAATTTTTGATGTGGAATGCTACCTAACATATTTATCCATGTATTTCTCTTTATTGTAGCAAGAATATTCAGATCCATATGATTCAAGACAAAAGTTTAATATTGACATAAAAACAATAATACTTCAAGCATACTAACTAAGCAATTATGTCTCTTCAAAATAACATGGCCAAAGAGAGTTATCCCTACAAAATCATATAGTCTGGCTATGCTCCATCTTCACCACACAAAATATTTAAATCATGCACAACCCCGATGACAAGCCAAGCAATTGTTTCATACTTTTGATGTTCTCAAACTTTTTCAATCTTCACGCAATACATGAGCGTGAGCCATGGACATAGCACTATAGGTGGAACAGAATGGTGGTTGTGGAGGAGACAAAAAGGAGAAGATAGTCTCACATCAACTAGGCGTATCAACGGGCTATGGAGATGCCCATCAATAGATATCCATGTGAGTGAGTAGGGATTGCCATGCAACGGATGCACTAGAGCTATAAATGTGAGAAAGCTCAACAAAAGAAACTAGTGGGTGTGCATCCAACTTGCTTGCTCACGAAGACCTAGGGCATTTTGAGGAAGCCCATCATTGGAATATACAAGCCAAGTTCTATAATGAAAGATTCCCACTAGTATATGAAAGTGACAGCGTAGGATACTCTCTATCATGAAGATCATGGTGCTACTTTGAAGCACAAGTGTGGTAAAAGGATAGTAGCATTGCCCCTTCTCTCTTTTTCCCTCATTTTTTATTTGGGCCTTTCTCTCTTTTTTTATGGCCTCTTTTTTTTATTTGGGCTTCTTTGGCCTCTTTTATTTATTTTATTTTATTTTTCGTCCGGAGTCTCATCCCGACTTGTGGGGGAATCATAGTATCCATCATCCTTTCCTCACTGGGGCAATACTCTAATAATGATGATCATCACACTTTTATTTACTTACAACTCAAGAGTTACAACTCGATACTTAGAACAAGATATGACTCTATATGAATGCCTCCGGCGGTGTACCGGGATGTGCAATGACTCAAGAGTGACTTGTATGGAAGAATTATGAATGGTGGCTTTACCACAAATACGATGTCAACTACATGATCATGCAAAGCAATATGACAATGATGGAGTGTGTCATAATAACGGAAAGGTGGAAAGTTGCGTGGCAATATATCTCGGAATGGCTATGGAAATGCCATAATAGGTAGGTATGGTGGCTGTTTTGAGGAAGGTATATGGTGGGTTTATGATACCGGCGAAAGGTGCACAGTATTAGAGAGCGAGGCTAGCAATGGTGGAAGGGTGAGAGTGCGTATAATCCATGGACTCAACATTAGTCACAAAGAACTCACATACTTATTGCAAAAATCTATTAGTTATCGAAATAAAGTACTACGTGCATGCTCCTAGGGGGATAGATTGGTAGGAAAAGACCAGTGCTCGTCCCCGACCGCCACTCATAAGGAAGGCAATCAATAAATAAATCATGCTCCGACTTCATCACATAACGGTTCACCATACATGCATGCTACGGGAATCACAAACTTCAACACAAGTATTTCTCAAATTCACAACTACTCAACTAGCATGACTCTAATATTACCATCTTCATATCTCAAAACAATCATCAAGTATCAAACTTCTCATAGTATTCAATGCACTCTATATGAAAGTTTTTATTATATCCCTCTTGGATGCCCATCATATTAGGCCTAGTTTCATAACCAAAGCAAACTACCATGCTGTTCTAAAGACTCTCAAAATAATATAAGTGAAGCATGAGAGTTCATCTATTTGTATAAAATAAAACCACCACCGTTCTCTAAAAGGATATAAGTGAAGCACTAGAGCAAATGACAAACTACTCCGAAGGATATAAATGAAGATCAATGAGTAGTCGAATAATTATGCAACTATGTGAAGACTCTCTAACGTTTAATAATTTCAGATCTTGATACTTTATTAAAACAGCAAGCAAAACTAAAGAAAAATAAATTGACGCTCAAAGCAAAACACATATCATGTGGCGAATAAAAATATAGCTCCAAGTAAAGTTACCGATGAACGAAGACGAAAGAGGGGATGCCTTCCGGGGCATCCCCAAGCTTAGGCTTTTGGTTGTCCTTGAATATTACCTTGGGGTGAATTGGGAATCCCCAAGCTTAGGCTCTTGTCACTCCTTATTCCATAGTCCATCGAATCCTTACCCAAAACTTGAAAACTCCACAACACAAAACTTAACAGAAAACTCGTAAGCTCCGTTAGTATAAGAAAATAAATCACCACTTCAAGATACTGTAACGAACTCATTTTTTATTTATATTGGTGTTAAACCTACTGTATTCCAACTTCTCTATGGTTTATAAACTATTTTACTAGCCATAGATTCATCAAAATAAGTAAACAACACAATGAAAACAGAATCTGTCAAAAACAGAACAGTCTATAGTAATCTGGACCAAACATATACTTCTGGAACTCATAAAATTCTCAAATAAATTGCTGGACCTGAGGAATTTATCTATTAATCATCTACAAAAAGAATTAACTAAATATCACTCTCCAAATAAAAATGGAAGCACTCGTTAGCGCTAAAGTTTCTGTTTTTTACAGCATGATCAACAAGACTTTCCCAAAGTCTTCCCAACGGTTCTACTTGGCACAAACACTAATTAAACACATAAAACCACATCTAAACAGAGGCTAGATTAATTATTTATTACTAAACAGGAACAAAAAGCAAGGAACGAAAATAAAGTTGGGTTGCCTCCCAACAAGCGCTATCGTTTAACGCCCCTAGCTAGGCATGATGATTTCAATGATGCTCACATAAAAGATTTGAATTGAAACATAAAGAGAGCATCATGAAGAATATGACTAGCACATTTAAGTCTAACCCTCTTCCTATGCATAGGGATTTTGTGAGCAAACAACTAGTGGGAACAATAATCAACTAGTATAGGAAGGCAAGACAAGCATAACTTCGAAACTTTAAGCACATAGAGAGGAAACTTGATATTATTGAAATTCCTACAAGCATATATTCCTCCCTCATAATAATTTTCAGTAGCATCATGAATGAATTCAACAATATAACCAGCACTTAAAGCATTCTTTGCATAATCTACAAGCATAGAAAATTTACTACTCTCCACATAAGCAAAATTCTTCTCATGAATAATAGTGGGAGCAAACTCAACAAAATAACTATCATGAAAATTAAGATCAAGATGACAAGGTTCATTGTTATTATTATTATTCTTTAAAGCATACGTGTCATCACAATAATCATCATAGATAGGAGGCATGCTTTCATCATAATAAATTTTCTCATCAAAACATGGGGGACAAAAAATATCATCTTCATCAAACATAGCTTCCCCACGCTTGTGGCTTTGCATATCATTAGCATCATGGATATTCAAGGAATTCATACTAACAACATTGCAATCATGCTCATCATTCAAATATTTAGTGCCAAACATTTTATAGATTTCTTCTTCTAGCACTTGAGCACAATTATCCTTTCCATCATACTCACGAAAGATATTAAAAAGATGAAGCATATGAGGTAGACTCAATTCCATTTTTTATAGTTTTCTTTTATAGACTAAACTAGTGATAAAACAAGAAACTAAAAGACTCGATTTCAAGATCTAAAGATATACCTTCAAGCGCTAACCTCCTCGGCAATGGCGCCAGAAAACAGCTTGATGTCTACTACACAACCTTCTTCTTGTAGACGTTGTTGGGCCTCCAAGTGCAGAGGTTTGTAGAACAGTAGCAAATTTCCCTCAGGTGGATGACCTAAGGTTTATCAATCCATAGGAGGCGTAGGATGAAGATGGTCTCTCTCAAGAAACCCTGCAACCAAATAACAAAGAGTCTCTTGTGTCCCCAACACACCCAATACAATGGTAAATTGTATAGGTGCACTAGTTCGGCGAAGAGATGGTGATACAAGTGGTATATGGATAATAGATATAGGTTTTTGTAATCTGAAAATATAAAACAGCAAGGTAACTAATGGTAAAAGTGATCGTAAACGATATTGCAATGCTAGGAAATAAGGCCTAGGGTTCATACTTTCACTAGTGCAAGTCCTCTCAACAATAATAACATAATTAGATCACATAACTATCCCTCAACATGCAACAAAGAGTCACTCCAAAGTCTCTAATAGCGGAGAACGAACGAAGAGATTATGGTAGGGTACGAAACCACCTCAAAGTTATTCTTTCGAATCAATCCGTTGGGCTATTCCTAGAAGTGTCACAAACAGCCCTAGAGTTTGTACTAGAATAACACCTTAAGACACAAATCAACCAAAACCCTAATGTAACCTAGATACTCCAATGTCACCTCAAGTATCAGTGGGTATGATTATACGATATGCATCGCACAATCTCAGATTCATCTATTCAACCAACACATAGAACCTCAAAGAGTGCCCCAAAGTTTCTACCGGAGAATCACGACGAAAACGTGTGCCAACCCCTATGCATAGGTTCATGGGCGGAACCCGCAAGTTGATCACCAAAACATACATCAAGTGAATCACGTGGTATGCCATTGTCACCACAGATACGCACGGCAAGACATACATCAAGTGTTCTCAAATCTTTAAAGACTCAATCGATAAGATAACCTCAAAGGGAAAACTCAATCCATTACAAGAGAGTAGAGGGGGGAATAAACATCATAGGATCCAACTATAATAACAAAGCTCACGATACATCAAGATCATGCAAAATCAAGAACACGAGAGAGAGAGAGATCAAACACATAGCTACTGGTACATACCCTCAGCCCCGAGGGAGAACTACTCCCTCCTCGTCATGGAGAGCACCGGGATGATGAAGATGGCCACCGGAGAGGGATTTCCCCCTCCGGCTGGGTGCCGGAACGGGTCTAGATTGGCTTTCAGTGGCTACGGAGGCTTCAGGCGGCGGAACTCCCGATCTATTGTGCTCCCGGATCTTTTTAGGGTATATGGAGATATATAGGAGGAAGAAGTATGTTAGGGGGGCCACGAGGGGCCCACGAGGGTGGAGGGCATGCCCAGGGGGTGGGCGCGCCCCCTGCCTCGTGGCCTCATCGTAGATCCCCTAACGTGCACTCCAAGTCTTCTGGGCTTCTTCTCTTCCAAAAATAAGTTCCGTGAAGTTTTAGGTTAATTGGACTCCGTTTGATTTTCCTTTTCCGCGATACTCTAAAAGAAGAAAAAAACAGAAACTGGCACTGGGCTCTGGGTTAATAGGTTAGTCCCAAAAATCATATAAAATAGTATATAAATGCATATAAAACATCCAAGGTTGATAATATAATAGCATGAAACAATCAAAAATTATAGATGTTGGAGACGTATCACCCACCGACAGGCGGGCCAGGGGAGGACAACCGCGCGCGTCCCGCCCATCCGCGCGCTGTCCGTTTCACCCCAAAACCGGCGCAAACTTAGGCCGCGGATGGGTCGAAAGCGGACACAAAGCGGAAAATGTCCGTTTGCGCCCGCGCGTTGGGCCGTCTGGTTTGTCCGTTTTATCTCAAATGGACGGGGACGGACAGGATAGGGTCGCGCAGTGGAGTTGGCCTAAACCTTCTGTGTGATGTGTACGTACGTATCTTGTAGGGCGTAGCTCTCTCCCTTCCACTCTCCATGAATTTTCTCATGGGCCTTCTATATCTCTCCCTCGGTCCATTGCATGCATGGCATCGCATTTCCCGAGGAAGCCGTGGCGTCTTGCGCTTGTCCTCCTTCCTCAGCCCAGCTAGCTGGTCCTGCCAACCCAAAATCACCCTGTGTTTCTCTTTCGTTTCTCATGACGCATGATGTATGTGCAATGTATGACGTATGTGTGGATGGCGAAATACGACGCATGCACATCCGTCCATCACGGGCGTGCAATGCCTGCCTGCTTAGAGCATCTCCAGCCGAGCCCCCAATATGCCCTTTTCAGATGTTTTTTCGCGCCAGCGCACAAAAATCGGCACAATCGTGTCCCTAGAAGCCTAATTTTCGCCCGCTCAGGCCGAATTCGGTGTCGGCGGACCCATGTCGAACCCGGTGATGAAGCTATGTACCTAGGGTAGGGTCATGGACCTGTCCAACTTACCCTCCCCAAGGACATCTCTACAAAGAATCAGAAGCAGTCGAAGAGAAAACATCATCCACTCGACCGTGGAGACGTGCTCACTCGACCACCAGAAGATGAGGAAACCTCCACTCTGCAACGGTCAGGACTTAAACCATAGCATTATGAGCATTTATGACACTTTACAGTAGACGTTACCAGTAACGCCTTTCCTTTATGAGCATTGAACCCTGTCTAACGGAGGGGAGCTGGGGTCCTGGCGCACTCTATATAAGCCACCCCCCTCCTCTGCGACAGGGGTTCGCACTTTTATAAACTCACACACACATATAATCCAGTCGACCGCCTCAGGGCACCGAGACGTAGGGCTGTTACTTCCTCCGTGAAGGGCCTGAACTCGTAAAACTCATGTGTACAACTACTCCATAGCTAGGATCTTGCCTCCTCGTACCTACCCCCCATTCTACTGTCAGTCTTAGATCCACGACAGTTGGCGCCCACCTTGGGGCAGGTGTCTTAGCGACTTATTGGAGAAGTTGCAATTTTTCCGATCCCCATCATCATGGTTCCAGGCGGAGGTTTGGCTGAGGGACGCGAGATCCATCTCGACGCGCTCGTGTTTGTCGCCGACGACTCTGCTTGGATTCAGGAGGCACCACTCGACGTCGACGCGCTCCCCGCCTGCGGGGCGACGCACTTTCACGCGTGCGTCCGCGGCGTCCTCCTGCGGCAACCATCGACCCAGTACCAGTCGACTCCAACGGTTTCCCCCTCCCTGCGACCCGCCGGAGCAAGCGCACCGGCCGGTCGAGGATTCAACGGTGGGAGAAGCATGCGGTGGCCCGCCAGTCGGCCACCCCTCAGTTGCGGCGATCGAGCCCGACGAGTCTCTCTACGGCCTGTTCGATCTGTCGACTGGCTCCGTAGAGACTGCATCCGAGTGCGGCAGCAATGACTCGGCAGCGGAAGTCCTGATGGTCAATGGACCACGCGGTCCTCCTGGCTTCAATCGTGAAGACGGAGGTGACGGGAACGGCGATCCGTCGCGCGTTCACGAGGAGTACCGCCCCGAGCCTCTCTCCTCGCAGCAGAGAGAAGAACTTTGTCGCCGAAACATGGATGCCCTGCATACTCCTATAGTTGGAGAAACACCCGAGGCCCAGGCCTTGGAGCAGGCTCGCTTGGCCAATCTGGCTGAGCGCACTCAGCTGGAGAACCTCCAGCACGCACTCGACGATCACGCTCATTAACGTGCTCCTGAGTCCAGTCGACGCCAACTTTTTCCACCTCCGACTCAGGTATACCGAACACCGATCAAAAACCTAGCAGCTGCTGCCCGGATAGCAGAGTCGATTCAACCTTCCCAGTCAGAAGCTGGCCGAGGTCTGGCGCAGATCAGGGCCTTGCTCTGGGCAGCGGGAGAGCAGAATACGGTCGTGTCTCAGTCATGGAATAGGATCCATAGCAGATCCGTGGTCGCAGATACAGTTCAGTCAGCCCATAGCCTGAGATCGCCCCCGAGGCGTGAGGGACGTGGGGAGCAGCGTGATCAGTACAGAAACCAGGAGTAGTATGATCGTCGAGCCGATCGCGATGGTCACCATTGAGTGCCCACGCCTCCTCCCAGGAGTGGGTCATACGTGCCTCGGCCGCATGAAGACAGACGCCCTCACAGTGTCGGAAGAGGTGTTCCAGTCGACCCCAGGGAGCCAGGCTTTGATGCGAGATCTATTCTCGTGCAGGGCTTGGTAGACAGAAATAGAGCTCACTGAGATGGCTATGACAGAGGCCCGCAAACCAGCAACAGGGTGCATGTCTCTGGCCCAGAGTGCTTCAACAGAGCTATCAGAGCTGCGGTGATTCCCCCCAACTTCAGGTTGGCGACTGGAGTCAGTAAGTTCACCGGAGAGTCCAAGCCTGACACTTGGCTCGAAGACTACCGAGTGGCTATCTAGATTGGTGGCGGCAATGATGAGGTGGCCATGAAACACCTTGCTTTGATGTTGGAGGGCTCGACTAGAGCATGGCTGAATCAGTTGGCACCTGGCAGCATCTATACTAGGGAAGATCTCGCCCGAGTGTTTGTCAGAACGTTTGAGGGTACTTGCAAACGGCCAGCAGGTTTGACAGAATTACAGTGTTGCGTCCAGAAACCAAATGAAACTTTGAGGGATTATATCCAGAGGTGGATCACCCTACACCACATGGTAGAAGATGTGTCTGATCATCAGGCAATTTGTGCTTTCAAGGAAGGCGTCAGGTACCGGGAGTTGAATCTGAAATTCGGTCAGACAGGAAACATGACCCTGACTCGGATGATGGAAATTGCCACCAAGTATGCCAATGGTGAAGAGGAAGAGCGACTCCGAAGTGGCAAACACAAAGCCGTCGCCCACGAAGCCGGGGGAGGGAACTCCAGTCGGAAACAGAAATGCAAGGCCAAACCAGCTGCTCCGGGTGAAGCCTTGGCTGTGGTTCAAGGAAAGTTCAAGGGGAAGCCCAAAGGGCCGTGGAACCCCAAGAAAGTAAAAGATCAAGATGGAAATGACGTGTTGGATCTGCCGTGCCATATCCACACCAAAAAAGACGAAGAAGGTAATTTCATTTACCCAAAACATACCACTCGACAATGTCGGCTCCTGATCCAGCAGTTCCGAGAGAAACAACCCAAGGAAAAGGAGAAGGAGGCAGACAAGGCTGAGAGTGAAGGAGAAGATGATGATGGTTATCCTCACGTGAATTCCACTCTGATGATTTTTGCTGATGTTGAAAACAAGAGTCGATTGAAAGTCATCAACAGAGAAGTCAACATGGTCGCTCCGGCAACACCCAGATACTTGAAATGGTCGCAGACTACCATGACGTTCGACCAGTCTGATCATCCAGCGCACATCGCCACCCCTGGGAGGCAAGCGCTGGTGGTCGACCCGGTGGTCGAAGGCACTCGACTGACAAAGGTCCTGATAGATGGTGGCAGTGGCCTGAACATTCTGTATGCAGAAACGTTGAAGGGAATGGGCATTCCGATGTCCAGACTCAGTGAAAGCCATATGAGTTTCCATGGGGTCATCCCAGGCAAGAAGGCTGCATCCCTCGGTCAGATTGCACTAGATGCGGTTTTCGGTGATGCCAAAAATTACCGCAAAGAAAAGTTGACGTTTGAAGTCGTGGATTTTTAGAGTGCGTATCATGCAATTCTGGGCAGGCCAGCTTATGCACGATTCATGGCTCGACCTTGTTACGTGTACCTCAAACTGAAGATGCCTGGTCCCAGAGGAGTGATCACTATCTCTGGTAATCGGAAAAAGGCGGAAGAGTGTTTCCAGAAGGTCTCAAAGATCGCCGATGCCCAGATGGCCGTGGTAGAATTGCAAGAATACCAGAAAAATGCAGACCCGGGTGACTTGCTGCGAGCCAAGAAGCCAGCCACGGATTCAGCATTCCAGTTGTCTGGCGAGACGAAGTCTGTTCACATTCACCCGACGGACCCCAATGCAGCTCCGACCCACATTTCGAACACACTCGACTCCAAATAGGAAGAAGCGCTCATCCAGTTCCTCCGTGAGAACTGGGACATCTTTGCATGGAATCCTTCTGACATGCCAGGTGTTTCCAGGGGTCTGGCTGAGCATCGTTTGCGAGTCGACCCGAAAGTGAAACCAGTCAAAGAGCATCTTCGACGGTCCGCCGTCCAGAAAAGAAAAGCAATCGGCGAAGAGGTGGCTCGGCTTTTGGCAGCTGAGTTTATCCAAGAGATTTAGCACTCCAAGTGGTTAGCCAATGTTGTCATGGTCCCAAAGAAAGATGACTCACTCCGCATGTGCATCGATTTCAAGCATATCAATTGGGCCTGCCCGAAAGATCACTTCCCTCTCCCTCGCATCGATCAGATAGTCGATTCGACTGCTGGGTGCGAGTATTTGTCCTTTTTGGACGCTTATTCCGGGTATCATCAGATCCGTCTGTACGGACCCGACGAAATAAAGACAACTTTTATCACCCCGTTCGGGTGCTTCTGTTATGTCACAATGCCATTCGACTTGAAGAATGCCGGAGCCACATTTATGCGGATGATTCAGAAGTGCCTGCTCACTCAGATCAGTCAGAATGTGGAAGCATACATGGATGACATTGTGGTCAGGTCACGTAAATGTTCTGACCTGCTGACCGACCTCGCTGAAACCTTTGCCAACCTCCAAAGGTATGATATCAACCTCAATCCATCAAAGTGCACGTTTGGAGTTCCAGGAGGCAAGTTACTCGGTTTTCTTGTTTCCGAACGAGGAATCGATGCTAACCCAGAGAAAGTAGGTGCTATACTCCGAATGAAATGCCCTGTGCGTGTGCATGATGTCCAGAAGCTTACTAGTTGCTTGGCCGCCATAAGTCGATTCATTTCTCACCTCGGTGAAAAGGCGCTGCCTCTTTACCGACTGATGAAGAAATCAGATAACTTCGAGTGGACTCCAGAAGCTGATACAACATTTGCAGAGCTAAAAGCCCTGCTTCCACCCAGCCGGTGCTTGCTGCTCCAATCAGCAAAGAGCCTCTATTGCTTTATATAGCAGCCACTGGACAAGTCGTCAGTACAGTACTTACGGTCGAGCGGGAAGAAGAAGGAAAAGCGTACAAAGTTCAACGCCCAGTTTATTATATTTCTGAAGTCCTGAACCCGTCAAAGCAGAGATATCCTCACTATCAGAAGCTTGTTTATGGAATTTACATGACCACGAAGAAGGTTGCACACTACATCTCAGATCACTCTGTTACAGTCGTCAGCGATGCTCCATTGTCAGAGATTCTGCACAACAGGGATGCAACTGGTCGAGTGGCAAAATGGGCGATTGAACTCCTTCCCTTGGATATCAAGTTTGAAGCAAAGAAAGCCATCAAGTCCCAAGCAATAGCGGATTTCCTCGCCGAGTGGATCGAACAGCAACTGCCGACTCAAGTTCACTCTGAGCACTGGACCATGTTCTTTGACGGATCCAAGATATTGAACGGTTCTGGTGCTGGATTAGTTCTGGTATCCCCCCGAGGAGACAAGCTCAGATATGTCCTCCAGATTCACTTTGATTCCTCCAACAATGAAGCAGAATATGAAGCACTCATGTATGGGTTGCGCATGGCCATCTCACTCGGCGTCCGTCGCCTCATGGTCTATGGCGACTTTTGGTAGTTAATCAAGTGATGATGGAGTGGGACGTCAGAAGTCCAGCCATGACTGGTTACTGCAATGCGGTGAGAAAGCTTGAGAAGAAGTTCGAGGGGTTAGAACTCCACCACATCCCCCGATTGAAAAATCAAGTAGCCGATGAATTGGCCAAGATAGGTTCCAAGAGAGAAGCCATTCCCAGCAATGTGTTCTTGGAGCATATTCACATACCGATAGTTCAGGAAGACCCTTTCACTGAAGAGCCTCCGCAACCTAAAAGCGCCACGGATCCGACTGAAGTCGAGGTCCCAGCTGTGGTCGACCTGATCATGGAGGTTTTGGCCATTACCCCCGACTGGACAGTGCCCTACATTGCGTACATCCTCAGGAAAGAGCTCCCAGAGGATGAAGAAGAAGCTCGACAGATCGTCCGTCGATCCAAAGCTTTTACTGTGATAAGAGGGCAGCTATTCAGAGAAAGTGTGACTGGAGTCGGTCAAAAGTGCATAACACCAGAAGAAGGTCGAATGATCCTCAATGACATCCACTCGGGGACCTGTGGTCACCATGCATCCTCTCGGTCCATCGTGGCTAAAGCATACCGAGCTGGGTTCTATTGGCCACGAGCAAATGAGATGGCGAAAGATATAGTCGACAGATGTGAAGGATGTCAATTTTACTCCGATATGTCTCACAAGCCAGCGTCAGCCCTGAAGACCATCCCCCTCGTCTGGCCCTTCGCTGTTTGGGGACTGGATATGGTTGGACCGCTGAGAACCGGCAAAAGCGGCTTCACTCACGTGCTCGTTGCAGTCGACAGGTTTACCAAATGGATCAAAGCTAAACCTATCAAGAACCTTGACGCTAGCACCTGTTGGGGAACGTAGTAATTTCAAAAAAAAAATTCCTACGCACACGCAAGATCATGGTGATGCATAGCAACGAGAGGGGACAGTGTGATCTATGTACCCTTGTAGACCGACAGCGGAAGCGTTAGCACAACGCGGTTGATGTAGTCGTAGGTCTTCACGGCCCGACCGATCAAGCACCGAAACTACGGCACCTCCGAGTTTTAGCACACGTTCAGCTCGATGACGATCCCCAGACTCCGATCCAGCAAAGTGTCGGGGAAGAGTTCCGGCAGCACGACGGCGTGGTGACGATCTTGATGTTCTATCATCGCAAGGCTTCGCCTAAGCACCGCTACAATATTATCGAGGATTATGGTGGAAGGGGGCACCGCACACGGCTAAGAATATTATCACGTGGATCAACTTGTGTCTATGGGGTGCCCCCTGCCTCCGTATATAAAGGATCAAGGGGGGGTGCGGCCGGCCAGGAGGAGGGCGCGCCAGGAGGAGTCCTACTCCCACCGGGAGTAGGATTCACCCCCTTTCCTAGTTGGAATAGGATTCGGGAAGGGGGAAAGAGGAGAGAGAGAAGGAAGGGGGAGGGGCGCGCGGCCCAGCCCTGGCCATCTCTCCTCTCTTCCACTAAAGCCCACTAAGGCCCATATACCTCCCGGGGGTTCCGGTAACCTCCCGGTACTCCGGTAAAATCCCGATTTCACCCGGAACACTTCCGATATCCAAATATAGGCTTCCAATATATCAATCTTTATGTCTCGACCATTTCGAGACTCCTCGTCATGTCCGTGATCACATCCGGGACTCCGAACAAACTTCGGTACATCAAAATGCATAAACTCATAATATAACCGTCATCAAAACCTTAAGCGCGCGGACCCTACGGGTTCGAGAACAATGTAGACATGACCGAGACACGTCTCTGGTCAATAACCAATAGCGGAACCTAGATGCTCATATTGGCTCCCACATATTCTACGAAGATCTTTATCGGTCAGACCGCATAACAACATACGTTGTTCCCTTTGTCATCGGTATGTTACTTGCCCGAGATTCGATCGTCGGTATCTCAATACCTAGTTCAATCTCGTTACCGGTAAGTCTCTTTACTCGTTTCGTAATACATCATCTTGCAACTAACTCATTAGTTGTAATGCTTGCAAGGCTTATGTGATGTGCATTACCGAGAGGGCCCAGAGATACCTCTCCGACAATCGGAGTGACAAATCCTAATCTTGAAATATGCCAACCCAACATGTACCTTTGGAGACACCTGTAGAGCACCTTTATAATCACCCAATTACGTTGTGACGTTTGGTAGCACACAAAGTGTTCCTCCAGTAAACGGGAGTTTCATAATCTCATAGTCATAGGAACATGTATAAGTCATGAAGAAAGCAATAGCAACATACTAAACGATCGGTTGCTAAGCTAATGGAATGGGTCATGTCAATCAGATCATTCACCTAATGATGTGATCCCGTTAATCAAATAACAACTCTTTGTCCATGGTTAGGAAACATAACCATCTTTGATTAATGAGCTAGTCAAGTAGAGGCTTACTAGTGACACTCTGTTTGTCTATGTATTCACACATGTATTATGTTTCCGGTTAATACAATTCTAGCATGAATAATAAACATTTATCATGATATAAGGAAATAAATAATAACTTTATTATTGCCTCTAGGGCATATTTCCTTCAGCACCGCTGTCAGTTTTATCAGAGAATTGACATTCAGATATGGAGTCCCACACAACATCATCACGGACAATGGATCGAACTTCGATTCCGATGAGTTCAGAGCTTTCTGCGCCTCTTAGGGCACTCGAGTCGACTATGCTTCTGTTGCTCATCCGCAGTCGAATGAACAAGCAGAAAGAGCCAATGGCCTAATTCTCAAAGGACTGAAACCCTGACTGATGCGTGATCTCAAACACACAGTAGGTGCTTGGGTTGATGAACTTCCGTCAGTCTTGTGGGGTTTAAGGACAACTCCTAATCGGTCAACTGGAAGAACTCCTTTCTTCTTAGTCTATGGAGCCGAAGCTGTTCTGCCAAGTGACTTGCTCCACAATGCACCCCGAGTTGTACTCTTCTCCGAAGCGGAAGCAGAGCAGGCCCGGCAAGATTCAGTCGATCTCTTAGAGGAGGAAAGAGAGATGGCCCTGATCCGCTCGACCATTTATCAGCAAGATCTGCGTCGATTCCACGCCAGGAATGTGAGGGGTCGGGCCTTTCAAGAAGGAGACTTGGTTCTTCAAGTGGATCAACAGAAACCACACAAGCTCGCTCCAACTTGGGAAGGCCCCTTCATCGTCACCAAAGTTCTCCACAACGGGGCATACCATCTTTACAGTATCGAGCATCACAAAGACGAGCCACGGGCTTGGAACGCGGAGCTGCTCCGCCCCTTTTATACTTAAACACTCGTTTGAATAAAATGTAATAAGCAACACCTTTTTTAATTCATTTATCAAAGACAAGAGCTTACGGTTCTCTCATTCGATTGTGTTGTTCTTATTTACTCCTGAAATCCCCAAGTGGGTGGGCTTAGTCGCGAATCCGTTCCGCCTAAGTTCGAAAAAATCCTACCGAGTGGAGAGCAATCCTCCCACTCGGGGGCTTAGCTGCAGTCAAGTACTCGCCTAAGTTCTCTCACTAAGAGGCTTAACGGCAGTCCAACACTCGCCTAAGTTTGAAAAAATCCTACCGAGTGGAGAGCAATCCTCCCACTCGGGGGCTTAGCTGCAGTCAAGTACTCGCCTAAGTTCCCTCACTAAGAGGCTTAACGGCAGTCCAGCACTCGCCTAAGTTTGAAAAAATCCTACCGAGTGGAGAGCAATCCTCCCACTCGAGGGCTTAGGCAGTTGAGTACTCGCCTAAGTTCTCTCACTAAGAGGCTTAACGGCAGTCCAGCACTCGCCTAAGTTTGAAAAATCCTACCGAGTGGAGAGCAATCCTCCCACTCGGGGGCTTAGCTGCAGTCGAGCACTCGCCTAAGTTCTCTCACTAAGAGGCTTAACGACAGTCCAGCACTCGCCTAAGTTTGAAAAATCCTACCGAGTGGAGAGCAATCCTCCCACTCGGAGGCTTAGCTGCAGTTGAGTACTCGCCTAAGTTCTCTCACTAAGAGGCTTAACGGCAGTCCAACACTCGCCTAAGTTTGAAAAAATCCTACCGAGTGGAGAACAATCCTCCCACTCGGGGGCTTAGCTGCAGTCGAGGACTCGCCTAAGTTCTCTCACTAAGAGGCTTAATGGCAGTCCAGCACTCGCCTAAGTTTGAAAAAATCCTACCGAGTGGAGAGCAATCCTCCCACTCGGGGGGCTTAGCTGCAGTCGAGCACTTGCCTAAGTTCTCTCGGTAAGAGGCTTAACGACAGTCCAACACTCGCCTAAGTTTGAAAAATCCTACCGAGTGGAGAGCAATCCTCCCACTCGGAGGCTTAGCTGCAGTCGAGTACTCGCCTAAGTTCTCTCACTAAGAGGCTTAACGGCAGTCCAGCACTCGCCTAAGTTTGAAAAAATCCTACCGAGTGGAGAGCAATCCTCCCACTCGGGGGCTTAGCTGCAGTCAAGTACTCGCCTAAGTTCTCTCACTATGAGGCTTAACGGCAGTCCAGCACTCACCTAAGTTTGAAAAAATCCTACCGAGTGGAGAGCAATCCTCCCTCTCGGGGGCTTAGCTGCAGTCGAGCAATCGCCTAAGTTCTCTCACTAAGAGGCTTAACGGCAGTCCAGCACTCGCCTAAATTTGAAAAAAATCCTACCGAGTGGAGAGCAATCCTCCCACTCATGGGCTTAGCTGCAGTCGAGCACTCGCCTAAGTTTGAGCTCCATCCCTGTCCGCAAGGACGACGAGGTGCAGGTCGACTGCAACCTTCTCCTTCGGAGGTGCGGCACAAATACAACGTCCGCTCCATCCTTATCCGCAAGGACGACGAGGTGCAGGTCGACTGCAACCTTCTCCTTCAGAGCTGCGGCACAAATGCAACGTCCGCTCCATCCCTATCCGCAAGGACGAAGAGGTGCAGCAAGCAAAGTCCATCCGAAGGCAAACACAAGCACATTCGGAGATAAACCAAATTCAAATAAATCCTAAAAAAGTTCCAAGCAGCAAATCGAAAGTACTCGGGCACCAAGCCCGAAGGAGTTTGACGGTTACAGAAACCACTCGGCATTCCGAGGCAAATTTAAGGTGTATCAAAGTTTCATAAGACTGTTCACTCGGCCGGAGGAGGGCTGGCAGGCTCCACGAATGAGTCCAGATCGATCCCATCAGTGATCCGAGTGGCGGCAGCAATGAAAGTCTCCATGAAGGACTGGAAGTTGTGCTTTTTGGTGTTAGCGACTTTGATCGCAGCCAGCTTGTCTTCACGAGCCTCCTTGCAATGGACTCGCACCAGGGACAGCGCCACATCAGCACCACACCGGGCGAAGGATTTCTTCCATTCTTGCACTCGGTCAAGGATCTCGTTCAGTCGAGTCATCAAAGATTCCAGATCATTCTTAAGCGTCGCCCCCGGCCAAAGCTCGAGTCAATTCGAGAGACAACCTCCTTCAGGCGTGCGAGGTAGCTTGTGGCGCTGGCGATACGGGACTCCAGTCGAAGCACGTTCATCGCAGTTTCGTCGCAGACTGGGGAAGCGATAGGGTCCAGACCCGTCTCGACCCTTCCAGTTTCTTCGTCGAAGTCTTGGCAGAGTTCTGCAGCCAAAAGTCGGTTCATCAATCGAGCAAAATCCGATTGCAAGCATCAACACAGTAGGATTAAAAGAAATACCTTCCAGCACGAGATAAAGCTTCTTGGCGAGGGTCCTCAGATAAGCTTACGTGTCGTTCCTCTTGCGGATCGCAGACTCCAACTTTTCGTTCAGGACGACCTTGTCCTTCTTCAGGCTGGTCACTTCGCGGTTAGCTTCATTAAGGCAAGATTTTAGTTTATTCACCTCTCCTTCAAGCGTTCCGATTGAAGCAAGCTTCTTGTCTGCGAGAGCGGTTTTGTCTTGGGCTGCTTTTTGCGCGGCGGCGAGGTCCGAGTCCTTCTTGTCCAGAGCCAACTTCATTTTCTCTGCAAAAGAAGTAATCGAATCAAAGAAGAGATCAAAGAGATATATTGAAATTCAGTCAACAATCAGTTACCTTCCATACCAGCGGCCTCGTCTTGAGCTTTTTTCAGACTTTGCTGAGCCAATTCCAAGTCTAAGTTGAGTTGCCTCTGCTTCTCTTCGAGTTCGGCAAACTTGGAGATAAGAGTACAAGACTTCTGCAGGAGGCAAGAGACAGATCAATCGATAGGTTCGAAGGCAGTTCATTTCCGAGTGAATAAAACCTAAAGAAGTGGGCAACAAGCTGTTCAGACCCCAGTCGACTGCCAGCAGTCGACCGCGGTCTCGGGGACTACACCCAGTGGGTGCACTAGGCGTGCCCCCACCGGTTCTGATCCCACTCGACTGGCCCGCCGGAGTCGAGTGCAAAAAAAGGGAAGAGAGAAAGAACAATTGCGCCATCAAGAAAGAAGAACTCAGACCACAGCCGACTGCCAGCAGTCGGCCGCAGTATCGGGGACTACACCCAGTGGGTGCACTTAGTGTGCCCCCACCAGTTCTGGTCCCACTCGCCCAGACCGAGTGGAAGAGCGAAACTACCAAAAACGACAGCGACACCCAGTGGGTGCTCTAATTCAACGCGAACAACAGAAGATTGTGTAGAAGAAGATTTTTCGAGAACAAAAACAGTCGAAAAGTCTACTCACCTGGACATTGGCCCGAAGGGCAGCACTAGCGTCATAGGCAGCCTGACTGCTCTCGTGCACTATCTTCACCCGCTCCATCATCATATCAGCCTGTCGGATGGCTTCCGCAGCCGCTTTCGACTAGTTGTCTGGGACGGGGTAGCTGGTGAAAAAGTGTGCAGACAACCCAGGTGCGGCTGCTTGAAGCTCCATGGTGTGGAGTTGGATAGTTGAAGGAACCACAGGCGCGGTCAACTGCGTGGGATGCCCACTCGGCAAGGGTGCAGCGAACGTCATAGTGGCCCTGCCCGCGTCTTCAGCTTGACGGACGGGAGGCGTTGCAGTTGGTTCTTGCCGAGCCACCCTGCCAGCTATTACCTTCTTGCTTTTCCTAGGCTTAGGAGCCACATCTTCGTCACCGTCCGAAAGATCAATGATGTTGGGTGGAGCTGCAAGATAGAACATTCGACCCCAAGTGAACCACTCGACCCTAAAAGGATCAAGAATCGAAATCGCAAGAGTTCATACCTGGGTTAGAGGTTACCGCATCCTCCATTTCCTCGTCCCGGTACTGGTATGAAGAGGTCCCTGACGTAGCAGCACTGCAAAGGCCCGCATTCAATCGGTTACACCCAGTTAATCGAGTCCACATAAAGGACGAGTTAGATGGTTACTCGGAGATAGTAGGAATGATCACTTTGATCCTGGGCAAAGCTTTGGGCAGTTTCGAAGAGATGGCTTTTGGCACTTTCGGCGCTGGGAGCGGCGCGACCTTGGATTGCTTCGGAGCCTTCTCAGTCGGCGTCGGGGAAGACGTCCTGGGGCGCTTCGAGGACTGCTTGATCGGTGCAACCACCAAGTCCGGAGCGCTTGCCGGGTCATGAGTGTGCTTGGACTTCCTCTCCCTGTGAGGAGGCGAGTCGACTTCTTCCTCATCAGTCGATTCATCGCTCTCCTTGTCCTCCTCGGCTTCCGAATGCTCCTCGCCACTCTCGCCCCCGCTCCCTTCTTCCTCAGCGCCTGGGTCCTGCACTCCGTTGGGCATCGAGTACATTTCGATGAGGGCCTGAAAGGATAACAACCAAAGGAAATTCAATCGACCACAAACAAGACATCACATGGTGAATCGGAAAGATACTTGATAAAATAGAAATATGCCTGCTCCGGCTGGTGCGAGTTGTCGAATGGAATCACCCTCCTGGACCCACGAGGGTTGTCTTTGTTGCCAGTGATTCCCCTCAACCAGTTCTCCAAGATATCCTCGCTGACCTCCTCCGGGTGGATCCGAGTGGTATCCTCGAGCCCAGAGTACATCCACATCGGATGATCATGCGCCTGAAGAGGTTGGATGCGTCGACCGAGAAAGACCTCCAGCAGATCCATCCCGATCACTCCGTCGCGGACAAGCTGGACGACCCGTTCAACCAGCACCTTGACCTGCGCCTTCTCTTCTGGAACTACCTTCAGGGGAGCAAGCTTCTCCACTCGAGCCAAGGAGAAAGGAGGAAGTCCAGTCGACTGGCCAGGGGTTGGCTGATCCTTGCAGTAGAACCAAGTCGACTGCCAGCCCCGGACCGAGTCAGGAAGGATCATGGCTGGGAAAGTACTCTTGCTCCTCATCTGGATCCCCAGACCACCGCACATCTGGATCACCCGCGTCCTCTCGTCACTCGACTTGGCCTTTTTAACCGACTGGGAACGGCAAGTGAAGATGTGTTTGAAAAGCCCCCAGTGCGGTCGACAGCCCAAGAAGTTTTCGCACATGGACACGAAAGCGGCCAAATAGACTATGGTGTTCGGAGTGAAATGATGGAGCTGAGCCCCAAAGAAGTTCAAAAAACCCAGGAAGAAAGGGTGGGGAGGCAGTGAGAATCCGCGATCTACGTGGTTTGCGAGGAGGACACACTCACCCTCTCTAGGCTGCGGCTCGGTTTCGTCCCCCGGGAGCCGAGCCGAGTTGTGAGGGATCAATCCCCCCTCCACCAGGTCGTCAAGGTTGTCCTGCGTAATTGCCGAGCGGATCCAGTCGCCCTGGATCCAGCCCGCCGGCAGGCCGGACCTCGACGAGGATCCGCCCCGGCTGGTCCGCTTGCCCTTCGCCATTGCGGTCGCTTTCTTCATGCGTTCCAGCGCCGTCGTCTTCTCCTTCCCCATGGTGACGGGTCGAGCTCGAACAGAGGTCCGGCACCGAAGCAGAAGCGAGAGTGGTGGTGAGATCGGGGGAAAGAGAAGAGGGAATGGGAGCACGCGGAGCAGAGGCCTGGCCCGGGACCTTTTATAAGGCCTTTCACCGAGTGGCTGGCCGGTGGACCCAAGCGATCTAAACAAATCCCGCAATAGTCGCGCACGCAGTACGTGGAGAAAAAGGTGGCGCGGGGATCGAGGAGACTTGCCTAATCCGTCCCGATAACTTCGGTTCCCCCCGTCTGGCGCACTTCCCAAAATTCAAATCCCGCGAGATCTGCGGAGAGCAGAACAACCTGTCAGACTGAAGACAAACACCCTCTACATCATCATTCGGAATTTTACCATGAAGGTTCACTCGACAACAACCAAGAATGGACCAAGGCGATTGAGAAAGGAGTCGACGTCGTCACCTCAACTCATTGTTCCAGACAAGGCATATTCATGGCACAAAGAACGGTCGGAAGTGTTCTCAACCCCTTCCTCACTCAAACCCTGATCCATTCGGGGGCTAATGATGAAGCTATGTACCTAGGGTAGGGTCATGGACCTGTCCAACTTACCCTCCCCAAGGACATCTCTACAAAGAATCAGAAGCAATCGAAGAGAAAACATCATCCACTCGACCACCTTGAAGACACTCGACCACCAGAAGATGAGGAACCCTCCACTCTGCAACAGTCAGGACTTAAACCATAGCATTATGAGCATTTATGACACTTTACTGTAGACGTTACCAGTAACGCCTTTCCTTTATGAGCATTGAACCCTGTCTAACGGAGGGGAGCTGGGGTCCTGGCACACTCTATATAAGCCACCCCCCTCCTCTGGGACAGGGGTTCACACTTTTGTAAACTCACACACACATATAATCCAGTCGACCGCCTCAGGGCACCGAGACGTAGGGTTGTTACTTCCTCCGAGAAGGGCCTGAACTCGTAAAACTCGTGTGTACAACTACTCCATAGCTAGGATCTTGCCTCCTCATACCTACCCCCATTCTACTGTCAGTCTTAGATCCATGACACCCGGCGCGCTGGGGGCGCTTGGGAGTGCCGAGCGAAATGGTTTTGGCGCGAAAGAGCCGCGGGCCCGCTGAGTCAGCGACACTCGCCTCGTCGTTCTGCGAATGCCTCGTTTTCCCGCGAGGAATCAATGCCAAGGCTGCGCCAGTCAGCCTTCCATTGATTCCTCACGGGGCGGCTCTTCACGGGCGGCGCCCCCCCCCCCCGCGCCCCGCGCACACACGCCTCCTCGGCGGCTACAAAAAACGCCCCCACCCCGCCGTTGGCCACAGACGCCGTGCTCTCTCTCTCTCCGCCGACAAACCTCTGTGTCTCTCTACGCCACCGACGATCCTCTCCTCTCTCCCAGCCCCATCCACCACGACAATGTGCGAGCAGTTCCCCAGCGACGAAACGGCGGCCAACGGTTTCGGCCGCCGCTCACTGCAAAGGTGGGAGGCGTACATGCTTTTCGAGGCGAATATTCCGGCGCCTCCAGACATGCGCGATGGGCTAACATGATGGAGGCTCAGCGCCGGAGGCGTCCCCACCCCCCCTGCCGGACGTCGTTGCGCGCCCCGATCTCTTCGCCGGCGAGGTCGGCCGCGTTCGGTCGTCACTGATTGAGGAGCAGCGCGCCTCCCCGCAGTATGCCCCCGACAACCACGAGGCGCGGGCGGCGTACTTCCAACGTCGCCAGGAGCAATGCCTTGCCTCCACCAACGGGGCACCGGTGGTGGCGGGCGCCGGTGGAACAGCGAGGGGCGACTCCTGTGGTGGTCGGTCCCTGGCCGGACACTCGGCGAGGTTCTCGCGCACCTCGAGGGCGGTAACAACCCTCCGCTGGCATACCCTCGGGGACCGGCCGTCGCTCCGGCGCCCCGCCGCGACGTCGGGTTTGCCTCCGGTTCGTCCTCCTCGTCCCGTTCCTCCTCCCACTTTTCTTCCCACTCCTCCGGCTCTCCGGCGGTGTTTTGCGTCAAGGCCGAGCCCGTAGCGGAGACCCCGTTCGGCCGGCGCAGCTGCTCGGCCGGCTTCGCCATCAACGAAGGCGGCGGCCGTGCCTCGTCCTCGGCTCCTCCCCGACTCGTCAAGCCGAAGACGGAGCGAGGGCTCCCCGCCGTGAAGACGGAGCCCGGGCTCGCCAGCGGCATCAAGGAGGAGGTGCTCCGCGACGAAGCGGCCCTCAAATTGGCGCGCGACGACTGGGTGGAGACGGAGAGGGAGCGCCAGCACGCCGCCCTCGCGCGGTTCGAAGCTCGTCGTCGTGGCCCGGACGAGGAAGGCATCATCGTCCTCGACGACAGCGACGACGACGACGCGCCGCCACCGCCTGTCCGCCAGGGAGACGCGGGCAGGGGTCCAATAGGGGCGGCCGCGCCATCAAGAAGGAGAAGGCCGCCGCCGACGACGAGGACGGCGGCGACGTCGGTGACTTCGCCGCGCTAATCGAGTTCTTCGCCCCATAGATTAGTTTTTTAAAATAATTTATGTAAAACGCCGAACATGTTTAATATGAACTTTGTCGAACTTCGCTGAATTCAGCTTTTTTAAAAAATAAAAAAACGCGTCCGGGGCGACCCTGGGGCGAGCGGCTGGGAACCCGCTCGCCCCCGCGCCGATTTAAGCGCCCGCTCGCCCC
Source organism: Triticum urartu (assembly GCF_003073215.2). Taxonomy (NCBI): domain Eukaryota; kingdom Viridiplantae; phylum Streptophyta; class Magnoliopsida; order Poales; family Poaceae; genus Triticum; species Triticum urartu. The sequence continues at coordinate 701,536,558 of NC_053028.1, forward strand.
CAGGGGGCGCGTAAAATCGTCGTCTGAGGAGCCAACGGCTGGAGATGCTCTTACCTGCTGGCTGCTGCCAACCATCTCCATGGCCAAACTACTGCCTACATGCATATCACGTGGTAGAGCAAGGGAGTAGAGCGTACGTGATATGCATGGAACCGGACACAAAGGTGACAGAACCTATATTATAGTAAGCTACAAACTATTTTAACAGTTTTACTCTCTCCGTTTTAATATATAATGTATACTAAAATAAATAAACCAGATGATTGTATGTTTGATCAAGTTTACAGAAAATTGTGTCAATATCTATAATAGCAAATAAATAAAATATGAAAATATGTTTCATGATCACTCAAATAATAGCAATTTGGTGTTGTAAGTATTGACTAGCAAAAGAGTCTGTGCATTACAACAGGGAGAGAATAAATCGCACACCCTTAATCATAATTAAAATGAATCAAGTGTACTATAAGTTTCGATGTAACATAAGCCTCGACCATGGTTTTGTTGAAAGAGGAAGTAGGGAAGTTTGAAAGCAGATGAAAAGAGAAAAGGGTGAATTAATTTGCTGGTCTCATTTTGGATTTGGAGCAACAGACGTTTTGCGCATCATGTAAAACTTTGTAATAATTCTTTTCCACACATGTTGTGGTATGATTGGACTGTTTGGTTCTAGGACTAATATTGTCATACTTTGTCACAATTTTTTGCCAAACTTGACTAAGATTAGTTCGTCGAAATGAGAGGCACAAGTTGGCAAGCCTAAAGGAATCTTGCCATACTTTTTATGTGTATGATATATGAGGCCCAAGTGTAGCTTGTCTAAGGTGTAGCTTGAACCAAACACTGATCTAAATTGGTCAAACTCACCTAACTTTAAATGTAGCAATCTTTGACAAAATTAATCACAAACCAAACAGCCCCTAAGTGATATCCTCTAAAAATACGATTGCTGGCATGCATGTATGGCCATCCGGCCGATGAGGATCCCGTTTGAGATGCTGCATGACGGTGACAGTGCGTTGCTTTGGTCCATGTGTGATGTGTCCCCTGCCGCCGGAGCAGCGCTCGCGTCTGCCTGCATGATTGAAGTGAACCACCACACCCCCACGCACAAAACATATCTCACGGACCGACGCCGTCAGACAAGCACATGCACGGAGACAGGGAATGGGAGTAGCTCAGAGAGGGGTCGTGAATCATCATTTTTACATTTTGATTGAGAAGTTACTAGAAAATATGTTCATGCGTTGCAAGGGAAGAAAAATAATATCTCAGCATTCCCCACATCCCCACACACACTCTTCCATGTCCTCTATGTGAACACAACGCCTGAACTATATTGTCGCTTATTCTCCTTCTTGTCATCGTCGGCGGTGATAGTTCAACCTCGTGTCAGTGGAACAATGTGGGCGACGGCCGTCAATAATGGGAGGAGATAGTCGACAGTAGTGCTCGGCCGCGTCGGGGTGTCGTTGGTTAGTGTCTCACCTATAGTTACTTCCTCTATCAACCGAGCTGTTGTCAGTGTTGCAAATATAATTTGCAAGTAAGTTTGCTACAAAAATTATAGACCTAGGCATGATTCTAAAATAGTCATATACATTGTTTCTGACCTAGTCGGAGTTGTGGTTGCATCCTCATTTTGTTGCTTCACGGCGACCTTCAAGGCACGGTTGCTTCGACCACTCTCTCCTACGATGATGTAACCGGATGGATTACTAATTATTATGCATAAATTTTGTTTGATTGGCATAATTAGCAGATAACTAGGCATGAATGTCCCTTCATTATCAAGGTTTATTCTCTTCAACTATTTTTTAGCTCATGACACGTGCAAGTTACCTTCGGCAATAATTTATGGAGTACCTCGTTCTGCACATGATTCTCGGGACAACTTCCTTATTCTCACACAACCTTCTTATTTTCAGATAACTTAGGGACATATAAAAACTGGTGTGATTTAGTATAAAATTTCAAGGTGGGACTATTCATAATTGCAAGCTAGCTGAGTTGGCTTTGTCCGTCGACACAATAGGGAAGGTCCTAGTTCAATCCCCTCGCGCCCTTATTTTTTTGCTGCTTGTCATTGTGACAGAAAAAGAAATGTGTGGTAGGCCCAATTGGGGATAAACAAAAAAAGAGGGGAACTATGTGTGGAATGGACGGAACAAAATCTATACATATATTTTTGCTTTTCTTGGGGCAGCTGCGGGCACTACTATATGATGCTAGTTGCGTCAAATAGTGTGTGGAACGCATAACCTATCAAGTCTGGGCCAGTTACTAACAGGCACCGAAATAACCTTCGTTTGCAAGGCACTGTAATAATCCAGGAAAACGGCGGGTTGAACGATCGAGCACATGACCTTAAATACTCGAGCACGTGCTGCTAGCCATGGCAACAAACACCTACTGCTAACCCATGGTCAGCATGAATATTTAGGAACATACTGCAATGACAGATTTATAAAAAAATTATCTTTTTAAATATGAATTGCCGAATATTATTGGAAAAATGTACATTTTTGAAATTATGAACAATGATTTTAATATTCCATTCATTTTGAAAAAAACATGAACACAATTTGAAACGGCATCATTTTCTGAAGACATGAACCTTTTATGAAAATACAAAAAAAATTGCAGCAGTGACCGACTTCTGAAAATGGAACATGTTTTGAACATTCACAACAATTTTATAAATTGTGTTTTCAAACGCGGACATTATTTTGAATTTGTGAACAATTTACTAGCATATGAATATTTTTTGAATTTGATGATTTTTTTTGAAAGTCCAAACAATTTTGGAAAACACAATATTTTTAGGGAAGAAATTGAATATGTCCTGAATTTCGAAAAAAAATTGGAACAAGAAAATAGTTACTTTTTCCAAATATTTATAAAAACGAGAACACAATATTTTAATTCTGAACATTTTTCATAAATTTTGAAAAAATCTGATTTTTTTCTAAATGTTTTAATTACGAAATAAGGTAAAAAATAAATTCGGAAGGAAAAGTGAAATGGGCCGGCACAATTTTTTACGACCAGTGCGAAGCTCTGACTATCTGCCGCTTTGGGCGTCAAATAGAGTTTTTGCAGCTTCATGAGCAGGTAAATAAGTTGGCAGGTTTGGCTGGGCCACAGCGTGTGCGGTCCAAGTACGAAAATCTGGAGTTCTTAAATAAAAAAACAGACGAACGCACAAAAATTTAGTACCATCTCGGATAAACATAATAATTAACAATGAACAGATGAAAAAAATTGAAGAAACGCGTCTTGTTTTATTAGTAGGTATAGATGAAACACACACACAGAGCAAAATAAGATGCATCCTCCTAGCTTGCTAGCTAGGTGCGTAGGTGATTCACAACCACCTCTACGGTGGGTGTTACGTACATGCATGCATGCACACATGTCTCATGTTTGGTCTATCGGCTGTAACACACACACACACACACACACACACACATCACGGGTTGGCAGGCCATGTATTCATGCAGTGCAGTAATAAATCGGAGAGCGACAGTGGGATGGATTGTTTCTTTCCTCTGCTTGCCTTGTTCCATGCATGGTGATCGTACGTAGGGTCATGTTCATCAGGGCCGGCTTTGGCCGTGCATGTGCCCTAGCTCGGCAACTCGTGCATGCAGGATTTTTTGTTGAAAGAGACCCTCTGTTTAGTGGAATTGCCAAAAAAAATCCCCTACGCACGCAATTGACAAAAGGGACCCCTCATCCGTAGCGGCGGGCGCGGCAGGCGACACGTGGCACCTGCTGCCACTCCAGGAGGCGGCGGACCCTGCCGCCACGGCAAGAGGCGGCCGTCGAGGGTATAACATTTTTCTCACAGTGAGTGGCTGGGATGGAACGGTCAAGGTATGGTGGGCCCAGCCGCCACCGGGCGAGGCGGCCAGAGCTGGCCCTCCCACTCCCTGGCTGACAAGGCCTGCTGCGCGCGGGCCTAGTAGGCGGCAGTGCCGTTCGTGCTGCACGCGCCACGGTTATGAGAAGGCGCTGATTTCCACGATGCCTTGTTTTGGTTTCTGTCACAAGTTTTGATGATCTGAAATCAGACTCGTGCCTAAACTACTTTGTACTAATTCCTACGTAGATGACACTGATTAAAGCACCGTGTGATTCCCGCTTTCGTCTATTGCTGCAGCCGAAGCGACAACACTCAGGCGTGCTGATTTTTACGCGTGATTTCCTGCCGCACACTCAAGAGCGTTGCTGTGCTGGGTGTGATGAGACACCGCGATGCTGGAATCCGAGGCCATGGTAGGTGAGTTCTGGCTCGTTCTGCCGACAATACAGTGCTCCTCTTCTTTTTATACGCACAACCGCGGCTCCGTGCGCATACACTCTCTCTCGAATATCTCTGGTTGCCTTCTCTGCTTCTCTGTTCTCTCTAAGTCTACAAAAATACACAGAAAGAAAAACTTGGTAGCCACGTTCACTCGTGATTTTGGCCGATTTAGAGTTGGATTTTTAAGATGGTGAAGTTGAAGAAAAGATAGATTAAGGTAAGATCTATTCATTTTTGTTGGTTTCGTTCGCATGCATGATGTTTTTTTTCTATTTGATTAGTTTCTAAGTATGTATTTTCTGTTGTTTTAGGCATTATTTCAGTACTTGGAGGAGTCGTTTGGAGTCATTGAGAGCTTCAGGAGTAGGATTTGCGTAGCGAAGTGAAATCGTGCATGCAGCGCAGTGCAGTGAAGTGAAGGGGCAACGCAGCGAGGCAGCACATGAAACATTCCTGCTAAGCCAAGCCCAACTGCTTAACCTGCCTAATAAGCCAAGCCTATTGTTTCATGTCTGTACACCACAAACACAGTAGTCCAACGCATATTCAACATTATGTATAATACTACGTCTGGCAGCAGCATCCAGCAGGTAGTACTAGTCGGTAGTTTGTATGTATACTAGCTAGCAAATCAGTGGGCCACGCGTACGCACATGCATGCATGGTGGACTCACCTAGTACTGTACAAGGCAGCGATGTCTCTGTGCCCGTCTGTCAGTCTGTGTACATACATATATGTCCACTTGTCCAGCACCGTACCGTACGTACCTAGGAAACGCAAACACATAGTAGGTCTCTGGCTCTCGGCAGGTCTATGCAGCCGGAGAACGGGCCATCATAATACAATCGATCGGCCAGATCGAAATGAACGAGTCAATCGACTATAGTAGAAGCATATGCATGGGCCGGTCACCCTCGTGTGAGCGTCAGTTTATGTTTGTACGTTTGTAGCCACACGCCACATGCATATTCATTGGAGTGTCCTGTATTTGTTCCTTGTAAAACCTATATAGGCTATTTGTAACTGTTTTATTACCTGTTTGGACAACGTGTCTAGACAAGTTTCCACGCCCACACAATCCTTATAATAAAACCTTGTTTGCGTGCACATAACACCAAGGTATACACTTCTAGGCAACATAAAAGAGCTCTCTCAGGTCAATGTAACACGTGTTTCTGCCTCCTCCGCGAGAAAAGTTTGGAGTTCCTTTGCCTTCGGTCGGCGCAGGCGCCGGTCCGCCTCGTATCTGATGGCCTTAGGTAGGGGTGGACTAACGAGCAGCTCGGCTCGTTAAGCTCGTACTCGTTAAGCTCATGCACGTTAAGGCTCGGCTCGTTAAGCTCGTTAAGATTAACGAGCAAAAAACCCTGTTCGGCTCGGCTCGTTTGAAGCTCGTGAGCGCTCGTTAATATATTATAATATGATATGATATACATGATGAATGTGTAGGTATGGTTTTCAAGATGAAATATGGTGACTACAAAAAGAAATGAAGTAGTTTGTTGCCTCGTATGTCGATTAGATTAAACAGATGGGCTGAGATGCTACAGAAAGTTTGTCACATAAGCTAAAAATATGTGTTGTGTTGTTACTAACGATCTTAACGAGCTACTCGTGAAACTCGTTAGCTCGCTCGTTAAGCTTAATAAGCTAAAATCAATGATTAGCTCTGTTCATTAAGAAGCGAGCTACGAGCTCAACGAGCCGAACTATCGAGCGCTCATTAAGCTCACAACCTACGAGCTTTTGGTCCAGCCCTAGCCTTAGGGCCATGGCGACGTGGTGGATCCCGGCCCTTGCCGGCGGGAGGGCTATGTTTTTAGATGTTTCTTCAAGTTTTGTTAGGATTTGTGTCCTTTTCAGAAACACGAGATGGCAGCGGCTCTCTGAAGATGGAATAAGGTTCTCTTCGTGTGTCTACCATCACCGGTGGGCGTGTGGATGTGTGTCTCCGGAGGATATGTCCTTGGTTGGTTTGCTCGGATCTGGTCGTAGTTCGTCTATGTTTGTGTTCTTTCAGGTTGGATCCTTCTGATCTACGCTATTCCTCATCGGCGGCGGTCGCTCTTTTGCTGCGCTGGTCCTATGGGGCCTTAGCACGACGACTTCTTGACTATCTACGACAACAAGTTTTGCCCGGCTCTGGCGAGGGAGGGGCGATGACGGCGGGGCGCCTTTGGCTCATTTCAGTATTTGTAGTCGTCGCTAGGTGGTCTACGGACCTGGAGGTAATTTTTATTATTTCTGGTGTTTGTTGTATTGCCATTATTGAAGATGATTAACTTGGAAGTTTTCCTTTTTGCGTCGATAAGGATATATGCAAATGTCTTGCTATGATTGTTTTTCTTTGCTTACTTAAAAACAGTAAATGTACATATAGTCAAACATTTTTACCAGGGCTGAGATGGCGACGAGTAGACCAGTTGGACCGGCGGAGGCAATGTGGGATATTCGGATCCGACATGAGGCAATGACCACAGGAACCAGAGACGCCGATGGAGGCAACTCGATAGGATGACCGAGGGAACTGGTTAGCAATATGGTGGAGATGTAGGTGTCATAGTGTTGCGAGCGAGAGTAAATCAAGCGAATAGTGAGGTTGGATACATATATATGGTCGGGACTGGCGTCCCTTGACAGGCCCAACCTAATTCACAAAAAAGCACATCACGTCGAGTGGAGATGGATCGAAGTGCAAAGAGCCTTTAGGGAGGGGAAGGGGGACAGCCTGAAGACTACCAAATGTGTTGTTTTTATCATTTTATTTTTTGGCTAACAAGTGCCCTTAAACCATGTTGGCTAAGCACTTTATTTCGTGTACCTAAAAAAATCCATAATGAATTTGTATTGTGAAGTATTAAGATACCAATGCATTTCATCTAGAAATGATGTTGTGTATTTATTGACCCTATTATTCATGTAAACGATAAGTTCCATTGCCTTTCTCGAGCATGTCCGATCGTAGGTTCATACGTTAGGGCAACAAGGCATCAAATACTCCTTATCTATAAGGAACTCAACCATATTGTGCCAACATGCATGGGGGTATGCCGCTCCATACCAGGTAATGAAGCATAGCTATGCATTGACTGCTTATGTTGCAATAGCTAGTTTACAAAGTAACTCATGAAAATGCATACATCTAATAGATGGAGTTAGTTTGGATTGGTTAGAGCGGGTATTAAGCATGCTAGATCAAGTAACTTAGAAAAAAATGTCCATTGGAGTGAAGAATGTCAACTTGCGTTGGTGCGAACTCAAGAAAATAGACTTGTTGACACCTCATACCTTTTCTAGAAATTTATATTACTTATAACTACTCTAGATAATCCCGATTTACAAATCGCAATGGCGATACCTGTGCATTGTAGATCCCTCTACAAATACATTTATAGATCTTAACATAGGTGTGAACACACATGTACACAAACATATAGACATGTTGTAATACAACATCAAGGAGGCACAAATTATTCACCATGAATACAACTTCCATCTCGCATGCTTTGGTTACATTTAGTCAACAAAACTGTACATACTTGCTATACGAAAAAAACATGATTAAATGAGAAAATTAAGTATGGTCTTTACAGGCGTATTTGTAATAATAAACTCTGGGTTGTACAACAATAAAGTTCACTTTAATATTACCAATGCAATTGTATGTTTAATTTTGTTGGGTATAGTAGATGAAAAATAACAACTAAGATTTTAAAATGGAGGTTCTATTTATTAGAAAAATCTAATTATTATTTTACTAAAAATAACTAGTAACAAAATAAAAATGTTTAGTATAATTAGATTAGTAGTACTCTTAATAACAAAATTATTTTGAGTATTAAATAAGTCTTTGATTTTTGACTTTATTTCAATACTCAGTTAAAATTATGAATGTTTTTTATATCTATAAAAATAAAATAGAGCACTGAATAAACAATATAATCGGGGTTTTTAATGGTTTTATCAAAACTAAACATTAATAAAATAAGGTGTTGTAATATAATAAAAGTGACCCTCAACGGTGGAGTTCCTGATTTGTTGCTGTCATAGAAGATGAAAGAGAAGTGTGATGATTGGTGTGAGTATTAATATTTATTTCAATGCATGGTTTAAATTATGATAATTTGGTGTGATGATTGACTTTGGTAACAGGGGTGTACCTGGGAGTCAGGTTTTGATCCTGTGGAACTGTGGGTTAAGGGCCCACCATGTGGGTTAAAAGTAGAAAGGGTGCCGACATCTTGCACGGTCACGATAGTAAGGTATGTCAGAGGGTAGACTGGCATTTATGTTGGCAACAACGTTGGTACCAAGGGCGAGGGACAAAGAGAACCATCTTCTTGCTCGTTGAACGAGGCGGACCAATAGGCAAAGTTCTCGTCCATCGGTGGTTACCGGAATGCTATCAACAAAAGCAACAGGGTCTTACTGACATGGTTGTACACCAAGGTGTTTACATAAGCAGAAGAACGTTACTTCTTAGATCATATAGGTCATCAGAAAGGGTAATCAAAGCAATGGAAAGGAAAAGGTGATCTTCATATTAAACAGAACAATGGAAAGGAAAACGTGTTTAGACACAAATTTCAGGGGGTATATCCTTCCCAAGGACAAACAGAGCATGATAGCCATGACGGGATATAACATAGAAAACCCTTTAGGAAAGGGGAGAGAATTTTCATGACATTACCCATACAACGGTGTTTGGATAATTGATAAAGAGAATTTAGCATTGTGCTTAAAATGGTCTTATTGAAAATCGGAGTACCACAGACATGCTTTGAGATAGCATGGACATGGTCAACAGGCAAAGGTCGGATTTTGGATACTCAAAGGATCCATCGGGAACAACTTGTAGAATAAGCCTTACAATTTCCTCAGGGAAGAGGGTTTAACCTGGCTGAAAAGGAAAACTATAACAATAGAGCCTCCGGCCAGGTGTGCTAGGCATGACATCACCTTACTAGGTCATATAAAGACCAATGTTATAACTCTTGAAAATATATTCCAACCATCATATCTGACCGAGATTCAGATCTAATTGGTGTGAGGATACCTCAGGCTCAGGATGCCTGAGAAGAAAAGGTGCGACAAAATGACGAGAAGACATTATAAGATTCTCGGGAAACGAACTATGGAAACGAGTTTCGAAATAAGAGTTCATCAGTAAACTAAGGAGAGGATGAGGAGGTGGCTGATGGACTCAGCGACAAATCATCGAGATTTCCAAAGGATGGATTTCCACAATTATGTGAACAAGGAGATAACATTTGCCAGGTCAAATGGTATAATGATGTATGCTCGAGGAAAACCTACACAATTAAACATTGGTTGAAAGATGCACCCGATATATGGGCTAGGTAGCATGACCAATGTCAGAATGGTGACCCAATAACCAATAGTTTAAGAATGAACTGTCAACCAGTAAGGGTTGCTAGAAGTTTTGAAATTTCACATCACAACCCAATTGTCAGTATTCTGGTTAGAAACAACATGGGGACCAAGAAAAGAATGGTGATCGTGGTAAGTATCACTTATATCAAGAATTCTCAAGAGGTGGTGAAATTCTCACGACATTCTTGACATAAAAGATGGTAATACTCCAAGGTAAAGAAGAACAATTGCTGGATAGCGAGGATCTCAAGGTATAACACAAAACATGAACAAGTTTGTGTTGAACGGAAGGCAATTGAGTGGTCGATGATAACACAAATCATCGAGGGCAAGGATAGTATTTCTCATCATGAATTCAATTGATATCCTAGAAGAGCTCAGAATGCTGATGATGATCACGACACATGTGTCGAGAGATTCCATGAGGATGTAATCGATCGACGATGACATCAAAGTTTAAAGGAATGATGAAGCGAAAGGTTATTGGAACCATGGGTACGACACAAACTCGAAATCAAGCTTGTTGTTTGAGGTGAAACGATAAGACAAGGAAGATCACGTAAGCTTAACTCATCACCGAAAGTGGTGCTCCGGAAATAAGGACCAGGTAGCACAGTTAAAATCAACACGATACTGATATAGCCGATCAGGCTAGAAATGACGTGCTCGAGTACAAACTCGTAAGTAAAGAAGATTACTAATAGTTGTTTAATCACGATGCGGACTCGATTCAGTTACCGATGTCCTTGAGTGTTTAATAACTCAGGGCCCGTGAAAAATTGGAATCAGTGAGAATGTAGCACTTGACGAAGAACTCATAAGTTATGCAGTTCATGATAATCTCGAGATACCAGTGTGTAATACTCGGCGACAAATCAAAGTAGAGGTTGGGCTGGGGTATTGACTTGCAGAAGACAAGTGCTTTATCTTGTCCGAGAAATGGGATCAAAGAGAAATCATGGTTGGAACCACGATTGCATAGGATCAATTCACAGATATCAGATGATATTATATTAACAAATAGTTATTACTACAAGAAGCTTCCATGATAGGATATACATCGTGTCCATGGGCATGAACACAAAGTTCAAGGTCGACTCCCACTTCTTCAATGTATAGCCTCCCATTCACCTCTAACTTTCGAAGAAGTTGTAGTGTTGAAATTTTATCTAGCAAAATACCAGAAGAGTATGACTCGCGAAAACTGTCGAGCTCACACATATTAAGGAAGGCATAGGTTCAACCCGTCAGGGTATCGTGGAAACATATACCACAAGCTTCAATCGTAAATACCACCAGCTCGAAAACAGAGCATGGTTGAGAAAATAGGGGATACAATTGACGGCAAACAGATTGGTCGAGAACAAGCTCATGTTCAAAAATGACGTCTGAGCCAGAAAGATAATTTAAAAGGATCAACTGATGATTGCGTGCATTAGCACTCACGTTGAATCAATAGGATCAAAATGACGGTGTCTAAGGATACTAACGAATATTGCCACACATATGGAAAGCATCCATAATGCAAGCAGACTAGTATTGCAGAGCAATAAGCTACTAAGAATTTTTGGAGGATCGAATGGTATTTCGAAGACCATTGTGAAACACATGAACAACTGGGGGATGAGCGGATACTCGATAAGTGCGAGAATTATCCATAGGGGTATTCAGATGACAAAGAACAGCAAGGCAGTAAGCTCAAAGGATTATCGAAACAATGACGAGTATTTCGGGGTATCTTGTAATAACAAGACCAACTGGGGATGAATGTAAGAATAACAACTGCAAGTAGTTATCCATAAGGGTTGACGGTGGAAGGGGAATTGCAAACGCGATGAACACAAGTTCTCGGGTTAATAGCGGAGAGTATCTTCAGGGTCTTCACGTGCAGCAAACGATCATCAGTAATAAGGGGCTCTCCGGGTGAAAGTGATAACGAGATCCAAATGTTAGATTTAGCAAAATTCATTTAGCCCGAATAGAAGAGAGATCAGATTCGTAGAGTAAAGGTGAGGAATAGAAGATCCTAATACCACCCAAATGGCGACGTGGGCCCGTAAGCCACACATCCATGTTAGTAAAACTTTTTGCAATTGACTAGACTCAACTTCGGCCAAGGAGTGTGGAAGGGGGATTCCTATAGGCAGTCGGCTCTTATACCAACTTGTGACGACCCTGATTTGACTGTACACTAATCATACACGCAAACGTGTACGATCAAGATCAGAGACTCACGAGAAGATATTACAACACAACTCTACAAATAAAATAAGTCATACAAGCATCATATTACAAGCCAGGGGCCTCGAGGGCTCGAATACAAGAGATCGATCATAGACGAGTCAGCGGAAGCAACAATATCTGAGTACAGACATAAGTCAAACAAGTTTGCCTTAAGAAGGCTAGCACAAACTGGGATTCAGATCGAAAGAGGCGCAGGCCTCCTGCCTGGGTTCCTCCTAAACTACTCCTGGTCGTCATCAGCGGGCTGCACGTAGTAGTAGGCACCTCCCGAGTAGTAGTAGTCGTCGTCGACGGTGGCGTCTGGCTCCTGGGATCCAACGTCTGGTCGCAGCAATCGGGTATAGAAAGGGAGAAAAGAGGGAGCAAAGCAACCGTGATTACTCATCCAAAGTACTCGCAAGCAAGGAGCTACACTACATATGCATGGGGATATGTGTAAAGGGCCATATCGGTGGACTGAACTGCAGAATGCCAGAATAAGAGGGGGATAACTAATCCTGTCGAAGACTACGCTTCTAGCAGCCTCCGTCTTGCAGCATGTAGAAGAGAGTAGACTGAAGTCCACCAAGTAGCATCGCATAGAATAATCCTACCCGGCGATCCCCTCCTCGTCGCCCTGTTAGAGAGCGATCACCGGGTTATATCTGGCACTTGGAAGGGTGTGTTTTATTAAGTATCCGGTTCTAGTTGTCATAAGGTCAAGGTACAACTCCAAGTCGTCCTGTTACCGAAGATCACGGCTATTCGAATAGATTAACTTCCCTGCAGGGGTGCACCACATAACCCAACACGCTTGATCCCATTTGGCCGGACACACTTTTCTGGGTCATGCCCGGCCTCGGAAGATCAACACGTCGCAGCCCTACCTAGGCACAACAGAGAGGTCAGCACGCCGGTCTAAATCCTATGGCGCAGGGTTCTGGGCCCATCGCCCTTTGCACACTTGCACGTTGCGAACGCGGCCGGTGAGTAGACCTAGCAACCTCCATTACAAAGGAAGTTGCGTTACGCGGTCCAACCCGGCGCGTGCCGCTCAGTCGCTGACGTCACGAAGGCTTCGGCTGATACGACGACGTCGAGTGCCCATAACTATCCCCGCGTAGATGGTTAGTGCGTATAGGCCAGTAGCCAGACTCAAATCAAATACCCAGATCACGTTAAGCGTGTTATTTTGAAGTAACCGCAAACGCCGACCAGGGCCAGGCCCACCTCTCTCCTAGGTGGTCTCAACCTGCCCTGTCGCTCTGCCTCAAAGTAACAGTCGGGGGCCGTCGGGAACTCAGGCCCACTACTACCTGGATGGAGCCACCTGCCCCTTCAGCCCCCATCTCCGAACAGTATCTCAGGTAATGTAACAGTGTAAAGTATATAGTATATGCCCGTGATCACCTCCCGAAGTGATCACGGCCCAGTAGTATAGCATGGCAGAAGGACAAGAATGTAGGGCCACTGATGATAATCTAGCATCCTATACTAAGCATTTAGGATTGCAGGTAAGGTATCAACAGTTGTAGCAACAATGACAGGCTATGCATCAGAATGGGATTAACGAAAAGTAGTAACATGCTACACTACTCTAATGCAAGCAGTATAGAGGAGAGTAGGCGATATCTGATGATCAAGGGGGGGGGGCTTGCCTGGTTGCTCTGGCAAGAAGGAGGGGTCATCAACACCGTAGTCGTACTGGGGGTCTCCGGCAGTCTCGGGGTCTACCAGAAAGAAGTAACGGAGGGAGAACACAATAAATAACAGAGCAATCAATGTAACAAAAAGCAAGATGTGGCATTACGTTGTGCTAGGTGTATCCTAACGCAGTACTAGGTGATACCAGCGAAGGGGGAAAACATCCGGAAAAGTATCCCCCGTGTTTCGCGTTTTCGGACCGGTGAACCGGAGGGGGAAAGTTGCGTGTTCGCTATGCTAGGGATGCGTGGCGGACGAATGGGCTGCGTATCCGGATTTGTCTCGTCGTTTTGAGCAGCTTTCATGTATAAAACGTTTTCATCCGAGTTACAGTTTATTTTATATGGATTTTCAGAGTTTAGTCAATTTTCTGAAATTTCTGCATTTATTTAATCGAATTGTCCAAGTCAACTTGACTCGTCAAAAGGGGAGATGGTGGCCCACATGTCATAAGCTATACCTAAACAAATAACTAAAACTAGCTTAAATAAATGCGGGGTCCACATGAATAGGCTTAGACTAATTAATTAACCAACTAATCTAAACTAAATTAGTTTAGACCTAATTAAACTAGGCCGGCCACACACGGCTGTGGCACAGCCCGCGCGCACACAGCGCGCACACACAATGCTAGGGAGTAACTCTATTCCTTTTAACACAAGATAGCATTTTCTGATTTTTGTAGGATTTAATCCATGCATTATCTGAAGCAGGTCCAATGGAACAAAATGAGGCTTGTTACGTCTACTTTCCGTTCATATAATTTTTACCCATGTTAAGACTTGTCTTATCGCTGTTTAGTGGCAGTTTAGAAGGCTAGTCATTGTAGAAATACAAAAGCTAGCTACTGCTACAGTAACTGAATGTTACTGTAGCCGTGTAGCATAGCAGCAGTAGACAGTGGTACAGGCGGGCGCTGCCAGCGGGCGCTCGAGCGGGCGGCTCGGGGCGCTGCCAAGGGCGAGGCAAGGCGGCGTGCAGAGCAGCGTAGCAGCATACAGCTGCAGTGGCAAGAGCAGTGGGCAGCAACGCAGCGCAAGCAACGGCGGGAGCAGTGGCGGCGGCTACGATGCGTGGTGGGCAGCAGCGCAGGTCCATTAGCGACGGCCTACGGCTCGGGTACGAGCAAGGAAACGGCTAGTCCGCAACTAGTACAGCTCCCAGAGCACGAACGCGTCATCAGAAGAAGCTAGGGAGCACAGCGAGCAATTAAACACTGGGAGAGACGGCGAAGCTCACCCAGAGGCAAACGGATGCGAGGGAGAGGTCGGGGATGCTCTGGAGGTAGCGGATCGAAGGGCGGCGGCTGGCGGATTCCGGTGAGGGGAACGGCCGCGATAGCATCGCAGTTGTTCCTTGGCGTTGATCCCGGGGAGAGGAAGATGATGGCGACCGAGCTCCTGGACACCAAGGTGCAGCGTGGGGGAGGCTCCGTCCTACGGCATCTGCAACGACGCGGCGACGGCAGCGTCGGCTATGTGCGCATGTGCGAAGAGCGGTGTGAAAGGGAGGGAATGGATGTTAGGGTTCGACCTGGGCGTCGTGGGGTACTTATGCATCACGGGGAGGGAGTGGATGCTTGACACGACAACGATCGGTGGCGTGGACGGCGTGCGCGCACTGCCAGCGCCATGGATGAACAGGAGAGGGAGACTAAGGCGCTGGTGGGCTGGGCAGATCGGGTGGCCGAGGCCCAGGTGGGGGTTGGGGCCTTTTGTTTTCTTTTGTTGTTTGGGCCTTTCTCTTCTTCTTATTTTAATTTATTTCTTTTCTGTTTCTTTTAGTTGCTGCTTATTCTAGCGTTAAAAATATACCTAAGTGGCACCTAAATTGATGTTACCAATTATGCCACTGCCACATTAATTTGCTACTCAAATTAACATAGTTTTGTAATTATTTATTATTCAAAAGTATTTAAATACTAGTTTTTGCTACTGTTTTATTCATCTTAGAGTATTTAAACATTCTATAAAACTGTGGTTTCTCCACCATGATTACCTATCCATTATTTGGCACAATCCGAACATATTATTAATGTTTGAAAACTTTTGATGTTTGCCTTTACTTCAAATGTGAATCTGAATCAGTTTCGAACTAACGCGAGATCAACAACAGTAATCGTGGTGACGTGGCATCGTTAACAGGGAATTGTTGTAGCTTATCCGTGCGTCACAATTCTCCTCCACTACAAGAAATCTCGTCCCAAGATTTAAGAGGGGGGTAAGGGGGAGGGATTGGGTTACGAAAAATCTAACGGATCTTCGCGGTCTTGGTTGCTCTTCTCGAAGAGGTCCATCCAATATATTTATGCCTTCCTACTTCTTCTTCAGGTCAAAATGTTGAAGTCGTCATCCTTCCCTCGGGATCTTCATCGCACATACGAAAAGGATAAGCGGTAACTTCAGAAGAACGGAACTCCACAAGGTGGCTCTCTGGTTTATAACTCAGGGAATGTGGTAGAAAGTAACTCTCAAGTTGAAACTTAAGAAAATATCGAGAGCAAAGTAATAAGGTACAAAAAGAAATTTCAAGCGGGTAGGCAATCGTTCGATGCCTGAAACAGGGCGAGAAAGGGGCTCAGAGCAACGGAAATAGGTATTGTGTCTGATACCAGAATACATCACTAGGCAGGTGGCCCGTGAATTACATACGAAGTCAAGCGTGAGGATTGACTTTGGTAACAGGGGTATACCTGGGAGTCAGGTTTTGATCCTGTGGAACTGTGGGTTAAGGGCCCACCATGTGGGTTAAAGTAGAAAGGGTGCTGACATCTTGCACGGTCACGATAGTAAGGTATGTCAGAGGGTAGACTGGCATTTATGTTGGCAACAACGTTGGTACCAAGGGCGAGGGACAAAGAGAACCATCTTCCTGCTCGTTGAACGAGGCGGACCAATAGGCAAAGTTCTCGTCCATCGGTGGTTACCGGAATGCTATCAACAAAAGCAACAGGGTCTTACTGACACGGTTGTACACCAAGGTGTTTACATAAGCAGAAGAACGTTACTTCTTAGATCATATAGGTCATCAGAAAGGGTAATCAAAGAAATGGAAAGGAAAAGGTGATCTTCATATTAAACAGAACAATGGAAAGGAAAATGTGTTTAGACACAAATTTCAGGGGGTATATCCTTCCCAAGGACAAACAGAGCATGATAGCCATGACAGGATATAACGTAGAAAACCCTTTAGGAAAGGGGAGAGAATTTTCATGACATTACCCATACAATGGTGTTTGGATAATTGATAAAGAGAATTTAGCATTGTGCTTAAAATGCTCTTATTGAAAATCGGAGTACCACAGACATGCTTTGAGATAGCATGGACATGGTCAACAGGCAAAGGTCGGATTTTGGATACTCAAAGGATCCATCGGGAACAACTTGTAGAATAAGCCTTACAATTTCCTCAGGGAAGAGTGTTTAACCTAGCTGAAAAGGAAAACTATAACAATAGAGCCTCCGGCCAGGTGTGCTAGGCATGACATCACCTTACCAGGTCATATAAAGACCAATGTTATAACTCTTGAAAATATATTCCAACCATCATATCTGACCGAGATTCAGATCTAATTGGTGTGAGGATACCTCAGGCTCAGGATGCCTGAGAAGAAAAGGTGCGACAAAATGACGAGAAGACATTATAAGATTCTCGGGAAACGAACTATGGAACCGAGTTTCGAAATAAGAGTTCATCAGTAAACTATGGAGAGGATGAGGAGGTGGCTGATGGACTCAGCGACAAATCATCGAGATTTCCAAAGGATGGATTTCCACAATTATGTGAACAAGGAGATAACATTTGCCAGGTCAAATGGTATAATGATGTATGCTCGAGGAAAACCTACACAATTAAACATTGGTTGAAAGATGCACCCGATATATGGGCTAGGTAGCATGACCAATGTCAGAATGGTGACCCAATAACCAATAGTTTAAGAATGAACTGTCAACCAGTAAGGGTTGCTAGAAGTTTTGAAATTTCACATCACAACCCAATTGTCAGTATTCTGGTTAGAAACAACACGGGGACCAAGAAAAGAATGGTGATCATGATAAGTATCACTTATATCAAGCATTCTCAAGAGGTGGTGAAATTCTCATGACATTCTTGACATAAAAGATGGTAATACTCCAAGGTAAGGAAGAACAATTGCTGGATAGCAAGGATCTCAAGGTATAACACAAAACATGAACAAGTTTGTGTTGAACGGAAGGCAATTGAGTGGTCGATGATAACACAAATCATCGAGGGCAAGGATAGTATTTCTCATCATGAATTCAGTTGATATCCTGGAAGAGCTCAGAATGCTGATGATGATCACGACACATGTGTCGAGAGATTTCATGAGGATGTAATCGATCGACGATGACATCAATGAAGGAATTATGCCCTAGAGGCAATAATAAAGTTATTATTTATTTCCTTATAATCATGACAAATGTTTATTATTCATGCTAGAATTGTATTAACCGAAAACTTAATACATGTGTGAATACATAGACAAACAAAGTGTCACTAGTATGCCTCTACTTGACTAGCTCGTTAATCAAAGATGGTTATGTTTCCTAACCATGAACAATGAGTTGTTATTTGATTAACGGGATCACATCATTAAGAGAATGATCTGATTGACATGACCCATTCCATTAGCTTAGCACCCGATCGTTTAGTATGTTGCTATTGCTTTCTTCATGACTTATACATGTTCCTATAACTATGAGATTATGCAACTCCCGTTTACCGGAGGAACACTTTGGGTACTACCAAACGTCACAACGTAACTGGGTGATTATAAAGGAGTACTACAGGTGTCTCCAATGGTACATGTTGGGTTGGCGTATTCCGAGATTAGGTTTTGTCACTCCGATTGTCGGAGAGGTATCTCTGGGCCCTCTCGGTAATGCACATCACTTAAGCCTTGCAAGCATTGCAACTAAATGAGTTAGTTGCGGGATGATGTATTACAAAACGAGTAAAGAGACTTGCCGGCAACGAGATTGAACTAGGTATTGGAATACCGACGATCGAATCTCGGGCAAGTAACATACCGATGACAAAGGGAACGACGTATGTTGTTATGCGGTCTGACCGATAAAGATCTTCGTAGAATATGTAGGAGCCAATATGGGCATCTTGGTCCCGCTATTGGTTATTGACCCGTAGGGTCCGCATGCTTAAGGTTGCGATGACAGTTATATTATGAGTTTATGCATTTTGATGTACCGAAGGTTGTTCGGAGTCCCGGATATGATCATGGACATGACGAGGAGTCTCGAAATGGTCGAGACATAAAGATTGATATATTGTAAGCCTATGTTTGGATATCGGAAGTATTCCGGGTGAAATCGGGATTTTACCGGAGTACCGGGAGGTTACCTGAACCCCCCGGGAGCTATATGGGCCATTATGGGCCTTAGTGGAAAAGAGAAGAGGCAGCCCCTCATGGGCCGCGCGCCCCTCCCCTCCCTTGGTCCGAATAGGACAAGGAGAGGGGGCCAGCCCCTCTCTCTTTTTGCCCCTCCGCAAGTCCTATTCCAACTAGGATTGGGGGGGGGGGGAATCCTACTCCCAGAGGGAGTGGGACTCTCCTGGCGCGCCCTCCTTGGCCGGCCGCCTCCCCCCCTTTGGTCCTTTATATACTGAGGCAGAGGCACCCTAGAGACACACAAGTTGATCCACGTGATCTTTTCCTTAGCCGTGTGCGGCGCCCTAGCCACCATAGTCCTCGATAATATTGTAGCGGAGTTTAGGCGAAGCCCTGCTGCTGTAGTACATCAAGATCGTCACCACGCCGTTGTGCTGACGGAACTCTTCCCCGACACTTTGCTGGATCGGAGTCCGGGGATCGGTCGGATCGTCAGGACGTACGACTACATCAACCAAACGCTTCCGTTGTCGATCTACTAGGTATGTAGATCACACTTCCCCCCTCTCGTTGCTATGCATCACATGATCTTGCGTGTGCGTAGGAATTTTTTTGAAATTACTACGTTCCCCAACAATCAAAGTTTAAAGGAATGATGAAGCGAAAGGTTATTGGAACCATGGGTATGACACAAACTTGAAATCAAGCTTGTTGTTTGAGGTGAAACGATAAGACAAGGAAGATCGACGTAAGCTTAGCTCATCACCGAAAGTGGTGCTCCGGAAATAAGGACCAGGTAGCACAGTTAAAATCAACACAATACTGATATAGCCGATCAGGCTAGAAATGATGTGATCGAGTACAAACTCGTAAGTAAAGAAGATTACTAATAGTTGTTTAATCACGATGCGGACTCGATTCAGTTACCGATGTCCTTGAGTGTTTAATAACTCAGGGCCCGTGAAAAATTGGAATCAATGAGAATGTAGCACTTGACGAAGAACTCATAAGTTATGCAGTTCATGATAATCTCGAGATACCAGTGTGTAATACTCGGCGACAAATCAAAGTAGAGGTTGGGCTGGGGTATTGACTTGCAGAAAACAAGTGCTTTAACTTGTCCGAGAAATGGGATCAAAGAGAAATCATGGTTGGAACCACGATTGCATAGGATCAATTCACAGATATCAGATGATATTATATTAAAAAATAGTTATTACTACAAGAAGCTTCCATGATAGGATATACATCGTGTCCATGGGCATGAACACAAAGTTCAAGGTCGACTCCCACTTCTTCAATGTATAGCCTCCCATTCACCTCTAACTTTTGAAGAATTGTAGTGTTGAAATTTTATCTAGCAAAATACCAGAAGAGTATGACTCGTGAAAACTTTCGAGCTCACACATATTAAGGACGGCATAGGTTCAACCCGTCAGGGTATCGTGGAAACATATACCACAAGCTTCAATCGTAAATACCACCAGCTCGAAAACAGAGCATGGTTGAGAAAATAGGGGATACAATTGACGGCAAACAGATTGGTCGAGAACAAGCTCATGTTCAAAAATGACGTCTGAGCCAGAAAGATAATTTAAAAGGAACAACTGATGATTGCGTGCATTAGCACTCATGTTGAATCAATAGGATCAAAATGACGGTGTCTAAGGATACTAACGAATATTGCCAGACATATGGAAAGCATCCATAATGCAAGCAGACTAGTATTGCAGAGCAATAAGCTACTAAGGATTTTTGGAGGATCGAATGGTATTTCGAAGACCATTGTGAAACACATGAACAACTGGGGGATGAGCGGATACTCGATAAGTGCGAGAATTATCCATAGGGGTATTCAGATGACAAAGAACAGCAAGGCAGTAAGCTCAAAGGATTATCGAAACAATGACGAGTATTTCGGGGTATCTTGTAATAACAAGACCAACTGGGGATGAATGTAAGAATAACAACTGCAAGTAGTTATCCATAAGGGTTGACGGTGGAAGGGGAATTGCAAACGCGATGAACACAAGTTCTCGGGTTAACAGCGGAGAGTATCTTCAGGGTCTTCACGTGCAGCAAACGATCATCAGTAATAAGGGGCTCTCCGGGTGAAAGTGATAACGAGATCCTAATGTTAGATTTAGCAAAATTCATTTAACCCGAATAGAAGAGAGATCAGAGTCCCAGAGTATAAGGAGGAATAAAAGATCCTAATACCACCCAAATGGCGACGTGGGCCCGTAAGCCACACATCCATGTTAGTAAAACTTTTTGCAATTGACTAGACT
The DNA here is from genome assembly GCF_003073215.2 of Triticum urartu. Classification (NCBI taxonomy): domain Eukaryota; kingdom Viridiplantae; phylum Streptophyta; class Magnoliopsida; order Poales; family Poaceae; genus Triticum; species Triticum urartu. The sequence continues at coordinate 701,557,848 of NC_053028.1, forward strand.
CAACTTCGGCCAAGGAGTGTGGAAGGGGGATTCCTATAGGCAGTCGGCTCTTATACCAACTTGTGACGACCCTGATTTGACTGTACACTAATCATACACGCAAACGTGTACGATCAAGATCAGAGACTCACGAGAAGATATTACAACACAACTCTACAAATAAAATAAGTCATACAAGCATCATATTACAAGCCAGGGGCCTCGAGGGCTCGAATACAAGAGCTCGATCATAGACGAGTCAGCGGAAGCAACAATATCTGAGTACAGACATAAGTCAAACAAGTTTGCCTTAAGAAGGCTAGCACAAACTGGGATTCAGATCGAAAGAGGCGCAGGCCTCCTGCCTGGGTTCCTCCTAAACTACTCCTGGTCGTCATCAGCGGGCTGCACGTAGTAGTAGGCACCTCCCGAGTAGTAGTAGTCGTCGTCGACGATGGCGTCTGGCTCCTGGGCTCCAACATCTGGTTGCGACAACCAGGTAGAAGGGAGAAAAGAGGGAGAAGCAAACCGTGATTACTCATCCAAAGTACTCGCAAGCAAGGAGCTACACTACATATGCATGGGGATATGTGTAAAGGGCCATATCGGTGGACTGAACTGCAGAATGCCAGAATAAGAGGGGGATAACTAATCCTGTCGAAGACTACGCTTCTGGAAGCCTCCGTCTTGCAGCATGTAGAAGAGAGTAGACTGAAGTCCTCCAAGTAGCATCGCATAGCATAATCCTACCCGGCGATCCCCTCCTCGTCGCCCTGTTAGAGAGCGATCACCGGGTTATATCTGGCACTTGGAAGGGTGCGTTTTATTAAGTATCCGGTTCTAGTTGTCATAAGGTCAAGGTACAACTCCAAGTCGTCCTGTTACCGAAGATCACGGCTATTCGAATAGATTAACTTCCCTGCAAGGGTGCATCACATAACCCAACACGCTCGATCCCATTTGGCCGGACACACTTTTCTGGGTCATGCCCGGCCTCGGAAGATCAACACGTCGCAGCCCTACCTAGGCACAACAGAGAGGTCAGCACGCCGGTCTAAATCCTATGGCGCAGGGGTCTGGGCCCATCGCCCTTTGCACACCTGCACGTTGCGAACGCGGCCGGTGAGCAGACCTAGCAACCTCCATTACAAAGGAAGTTGCGTTACGCGGTCCAACCCGGCGCGCGCCGCTCAGTCGCTGACGTCAGGAAGGATTCGGCTGATACCACGACGTCGAGTGCCCATAACTATCCCCGCGTAGATGGTTAGTGCGTATAGGCTAGTAGCCAGACTCAAATCAAATACCCAGATCTCGTTAAGCATGTTATTTTGAAGTAACCGCAAACGCCGACCAGGGCCAGGCCCACCTCTCTCCTAGGTGGTCTCAGCCTGCCCTGTCGCTCCGCCTCAAAGTAACAGTCGGGGGCCGTCGGGAACTCAGGACCACTACTACCTGGATGGAGCCACCTGCCCCTTCAGCCCCCATCTCCGAACAGTATCTCAGGTAATGTAACAGTGTAAAGTATATAGTATATGCTTGTGATCACCTCCCGAAGTGATCACGGCCCAGTAGTATAGCATGGCAGACGGACAAGAATGTAGGGCCACTGATGATATCAAGCATCCTATACTAAGCATTTAGGATTGCAGGTAAGGTATCAACAGTTGTAGCAACAATGACAGGCTATGCATCAGAATAGGATTAATGAAAAGTAGTAACATGCTACACTACTCTAATGCAAGCCGTATAGAGGAGAGTAGGCGATATCTGGTGATCAAGGGGGGGGGGCTTGCCTGGTTGCTCTGGCAAGAAGGAGGGGTCATCAACACCGTAGTTGTACTGGGGGTCTCCGGCAGTCTCGGGGTCTACCAGAAAGAAGTAACGGAGGGAGAACACAATAAATAACAGAGCAATCAATGTAACAAAAAGCAAGATGTGGCATTACGTTGTGCTAGGTGTATCCTAACGCAGTACTAGGTGATACCAGCGAAGGGGGAAAACATCCGGAAAAGTATCCCCCGTGTTTCGCGTTTTCGGACCGGTGAACCGGAGGGGGAAAGTTGCATGTTCGCTGTGCTAGGGATGCGTGGCGGACGAATGGGTTTCGTATCTGGATTTGTCTCATCGTTTTGAGAAACTTTCATGTATAAAACTTTTTCATCCGAGTTACGGTTTATTTTATATGGATTTTCAAAGTTTATTCAATTTTCTGAAATTTCTGCATTTATTTAATCGAATTGTCCAAGTCAACTTAGGGGAGATGGTGGCCCACATGTTATAAGCTATACCTAAACAAATAACTAAAACTAGCTTAAATAAATGCGGGGTCCGCATGTAATAGGCTTAGACTAATTAATTAACCAACTAATCTAAACTAAATTAGTTTAGACCTAATTAAACTAGGCCGGCCACACACGGCTGTGGCACAGCCCGCGCGCACACAGCGCGCACACACAATGCTAGGGAGTAACTCTATTCCTTTTAACACAAGATAGCATTTTGTGATTTTTGTAGGATTTAATCCATGCATTATCTGAAGCAGGTCCAATGGAACAAAATGAGGCTTGTTACGTCTACTTTCCGTTCATATAATTTTTACCCATGTTAAGACTTGTCTTATCGCTGCTTAGTGGCAGTTTAGAAGGCTAGTCATTGCAGAAATACAAAAGCTAGCTACTGCTACAGTAACTGAATGTTACTGTAGCCGTGTAGCATAGCAGCAGAAGTAGACAGCGGTACAGGCGGGCGCTGCCAGCGGGCGCTCGAGCGGGCGGCTCGGGGCGCTGCCAAGGGCGAGGCAAGGCGGCGTGTAGAGCAGCGTAGCAGCAGAGCAGCATACAGCTGCAGCGGCAAGAGCAGTGGGCAGCAACGCAGCGCAAGCAACGGCGGGAGCAGTGGCGGCGGCTACGATGTGTGGTGGGCAGCAGCGCAGGTCCATTAGCGACGGCCTACGGCTCGGGTACGAGCAAGGAAAGGGCTAGTCCGCAACTAGTACAGCTCCCGGAGTCCGAACGCGTCATCAGAAGAAGCTAGGGAGCACAGCGAGCAATTAAACACTGGGAGAATCGGCGAAGCTCACCCAGAGGCAAACGGATGCGAGGGAGAGGTCGGGGATGCTCTGGAGGTAGCGGATCGAAGGGCGGCGGCTGGCGGATTCCGGTGAGGGGAACGGCCGCGACGGCATCGCAGGTGTTCCTTGGCGTTGATCTTGGGGAGAGGAAGATGATGGCGACCGAGCTCCTGGACACCAAGGTGCAGCATGAAAGGGAGGGAATGGATGTTAGGGTTCGACCTGGGCATCGTGGGGGTACTTATCCATCACGGGGAGGGAGTGGATGCTTGACACGGCGACGATCGGTGGCGTGGACGGCGTGCGCGCACTGCCAGCGCCATGGATGAACAGGAGAGGGAGACTAAGGCGCTGGTGGGTTGGGCAGATCGGGTGGCCGAGGCCCAGGTGGGGGTTGGGGCCTTTTGTATTCTTTTGTTGTTTGGGCCTTTCTCTTCTTCTTATTTTAATTTATTTCTTTTCTGTTTCTTTTAGTTGCTGCTTATGCTAGCGTTAAAAATATACCTAAGTGGCACCTAAATTGATGTTATCAATTATGCCACTGCCACATTAATTTGCTACTCAAATTAACATAGTTTTGTAATTATTTATTATTCAAAAGTATTTAAATACTAGTTTTCGCTACTGTTTTATTCATCTTAGAGTATTTAAACATTCTATAAAACTGTGGTTTCTCCACCATGATTACCTATCCATTATTTGGCACAATCCGAACATATTATTTTTAATGTTTGAAAATTTTTGATGTTTGCCTTTAATTCAAATGTGAATCTGAATCGGTTTCGAACTAACGCGAGATCAACAACAGTAATCATGGTGACGTGGCATCGTTAACAGGGAATTGTTGTAGCTTAATTATCCGGGCGTCACATTGGTGTTTCATTGACAAACCACCCGAGCCTGGTGACTCGTTGGTGACCCGGCGAACAGATGTTAAGTCAGATGGTAAGCCGGCAGATGTTAAGTCAGATGGTAAGCCAGCAGATGTTAAGTCGGACGGTAAGCCGGCAGATGTTAAGCCAGATGGTAAGTCAGATTGTAACAGAGTCGCCTGGGGTTAATAAGCCCGAGACGTTAAGAAGCCCATGGAGAGAAGCCCGTGATGAGAAGTCAGAATAGTTTAAGTCCCAATTCGATTTGGACTCTATATGTAACCCGCCCCTTCAAATTACTTGTAACACCCATGATGCGGCTATATCTCCCACGTGTCGGAGCACGACTTAGAGGCATAACCGCATAGTAGGCATGTCGCAAGAGGGGTAATCTTACACATCCTATGTACTGAATAAGAAAGAGGTACAGAGTTGGCTTACAATCGCCACTTCACACAATACATGAATATAACATTACATCAACCAAATACAATCAAGGTCCGACTACGGAACCAAAATAAAAGAAGATCACCCCTAATGCTACAGATCCCCGATCGCCCCAACTGGGCTCCACTACTGATCAACTGGAAACGGAACAACATAACGAACACGATCTTCAACGAGCTCCTCCTTGAGCTTGGTTGCGGCACCTGCACGGTATCATCGGCACCTGCAAAATGGTTTTGGAAGTATCTGTGAGTCACGGGGACTCAGCAATCTCACACCCTCGCGATCATGACTATTTAAGCTTATAGGAAGGGTAAAAGGTATGAGGTGGAGCTGCAGCAAGCACTAGATGATGTAATCTTTGAGGATGATGATGCACCAGCCGAGGAGTCGCTCCTCTGGATGATCTTAGCCCGAGTTCATATGGACAAGGACTTCAGCTCCTACTGGTTCTTCCGCAACATGAAAACAACATGGGATCTAGCCAGGCTAGTAAAGATTAAAACCTTGGAGGAGAACCTTTTCCAGATGCAGTTTGATTGCTTGGGAGATTGGGAGCGTGTGACCCAGGGCGGTCCATGGCACTTCAGGGGAAACCCAGTACTAATCGCCCCGTATGATGGTTACACAAAACCCTCTTCTATTAAGCTTTTCACCTTCGAGATTTGGGCAAGGATCATCGAGCTTTCGACCGCTTTCCATGGAAAGGTTAAGGCGCTTGCATCAAAGATTGGTGTGTTTGTTGACTCTGAGCCTTCATCCTTTGATTTCGAAGGAAACTTTTTTAGGGTCAGAGTTGGATTGGACGTCCGTCATCCTCTGAAGAAAGCTATATCCTTGATCCGGGGAGGAGAGAGGGAGATTTTTGCAGTAAAGTATGAGCTCTTGCCCGACTGGTGTCAGGTCTGCGGCATGATGGTCCATGAGTTCAAGGAGCACGGCGACGGGGTGCACCCCCCCTCCATGCTAGTTTTCAAAAATCTCCGAGCTCCGGCGACCACGGCGTGGGGAACCCGACGCCAAAACAGAAAGCAGCAGAACCAGAGGCAAGAGATGCATGCGGAACACTATCCAGCAACAAGCCAACAAGAGGCACATGTAGATGAAGGTATGGACATGGATACCAACATGAAGCGTTCATTAGATCAGGTTATTAGCTCTCCAAACCCCAAATCGACGGGGCTGGAGCTGGTGGCAGTGACGAAGCCAAGTGGAAGCACGGTGCCGATTAGTGCTCCTCCAAAGCAAGACCCGAAGAGGTCTAAACTCACGGGGCAGATGGGAAAGACAGGCACGTCGGGCGAGAAGGACGGGACAGTTGGTGTGCTGAAGAAGAACCCCATTGGGGGAAAAAGCTCGGACGCGAGATCGGCGGCCTCCCTGGCGGAGGACCGTCGGACGCAATGAATCTGCTATGCTGGAACTGTCGGGGGATTGGCAACACCCCGACAGTTCAAGAGTTGAAACCCAGATTGTTATTTTGCGTTTGATGCCTCCAGTAGGAGTGGAGGCTTGGCTATTTTCTGGAATAATGAAATAAAGACTGAGATTTTGGGTTATTCTAAGTATCATATTGATTGCAAAATCGTTGGTGTAGGAGACCAACCATGGAGGCTATCTTGTTTCTATGGCGAAGCTCAGACGCATCTTCGCCATCACACTTGGAATACAATGAAAAACCCGTCCACCCTCCAAGATTTGCCGTGGGTGTGCATAGGACACTTCAATGAGGTGCTGAGACACGATGAACATGACGGGATTGGCTCGAGAAGTCAATCGCAGACCCAGGGCTTCAGAGATGCGGTTGACGTGTGTGGCTTACTTGATCTCGGATACAAAGGTGTCAAGTGGACTTATGAGAAGAAAGTAACAGGAGGCTCGTATACCTGAGTCAGGCTGGATAGAGCTTTGGGCTCGGTGGATTGGTGTGGTTTGTTTCCATCAGCGGCTGTTGAACATGTCACGGTAGCGACTTCGGACCATTCTGCCATCATGCTACAGCTAAGCCAACCGAATGGAGGAGCCAAGAAGGTCAAGCAGTTTAGGTATGAGGTTATGTGGGAGACCCACCCCGATTTAAAACTTGTGGTGCATGCAGCGTGGGAGCCCAATGGCCATAATCTAACGGCGGGTGAAGTTCGCGCAAATCTCGAGGCCCTAGCGAATAATGTGGGTGACTGGTCACGTACCACTTTCGGGAGTGTGAGAGGAGAAATACGCAGTCTAAAGAAGGAGCTAGACCGCCTGCGTAGTGACTGCAGGAGAGTTGGCCCTTCCCATGCGGAAATCAAGATCAACGACCGCCTAATTGAACTCTATCTACGAGAAGAGCTGATGTGGCGTCAAAGGTCTCGGGTTGAGTGGTTATCAGCAGGGGATCGAAACTCCCGATTCTTTCATATGCGGGCTTCTATGCGGAGGAGAAAGAACTTGATAAAGGCTCTGCAGAAGCCAGATGGGCAAGTAACCACGGAGCTAACGGAGATGCAGCAGATGGCACTAGATTTTTACAAAAAACTATACAGTTCAGAGGGAGTTGAGGGTCTGCAAGATGTTCTTCAACATGTGCCAGTGAAGGTTACTCCGGAGATGAATGCATCATTGTTGGCCCCGTATGAGGCGAAGGAGGTTAAGAGTGCTCTTTTCCAGATGTTTCCTACCAAAGCACCAGGTCCGGATGGGTTTCCAGCTCATTTCTTCCAGAGACATTGGGATGTATGTCGCGAAGAGGTCACTAAAGCAGTCCTGGCTATAGTAAGGGGCGACGAGAGTCCCACTTGCTTCAATGATACCCTACCGGTTCTGATTCCGAAGGTATCTAATCCAACCTTGCTCTCACAGTTCCGTCCTATAAGTTTGTGTAATGTTTTTTACAAGATAGCTTCAAAGGTGGTAGCAAATCGTCTTAAGGTAATCCTCCCGGATATTATATCAGAGGAGCAGTCTGCTTTCGTCCCTGGAAGACTGATAACTGACAACATTATATCGGCTTATGAATGTTTACACTTCATGAAGCGAAACAGATCAAAGAACAACAGTTATGCAGCTCTGAAGCTTGATATGATGAAGGCCTATGATCGGGTGGAGTGGACTTACTTGAGATCAATGATGGAAAAGCTGGGCTTTGCAGCACCATGGGTGTCTGTTGTGATGAACATGGTGAGCTTTGTATCTTTTTCAGTTATGTTCAATGGTGTGAAGTCAGAAGTTTTCAAACCTACAAGGGGTATTCGACAGGGAGATCCAATCTCTCCATACCTTTTCTTGTTAGCAGCAGAGGGCCTTTCGTGCCTCTTAAAATCCCAGAACCAATCATCCCAGCTCAGCGGCATTAAGGTGGCACCGTCGGCACCGGCGGTAAACCACCTTTTATTCGCGGATGATAGCCTGGTGTTTTTCAGGGCACATGTTGATGGAGCTGAAGCAGTTTCAAACCTGTTGGAAACGTATTGTAAGGCATCAGGTCAAAGGATAAATAAAGAGAAGTCTTCAATTTTCTTTAGCAAGGGCTGCCCCGAGATAGTTCGTGACGCTGTCAAAGGCCACTTGCAGGTACCCAATGAATCGTTAAGTGACAGATATCTGGGCATGCCAACGGATGTGGGTCATTGTAAGAAGGGGACTTTCAAATACTTGAGTGACAGAGTTTGGGACAAAGTAAAGGGTTGGATGAGCAAATGCCTGTCTGTGGGGGGCAAGGACGTGCTAATCAAGTCGGTAGCTCAGGCTATCCCGGTGTTCTCTATGTCATGCTTTAAGCTTCCTCAAGGCTTGTGTGATCACATCAAATCCATCATAAGGAAATTTTGGTGGGGCTGCAAACAGGGTGAACGCAAACCGGCTTGGGTGTCATGGGATGTGATGACATGTCCAAAACACCTAGGCGGGCTGGGATTCAGAGATCTGGAGATATTCAACCTAGCTTTGTTATCGCGTTAGGCCTGGAGACTCTTGCAAGAATCATTGAGTTTGAGTGCAAGGATTTTGAAGGCTGCATATTACCCTGATAGTACGGTACTTAACGCTGAGTTGGGATCTAGACCTTCTCAGATTTGGTGAGCTATCATGGAGGGGCTGGATTTGTTAAAGCAAGGAATTATTCGCAGGATCGGTAATGGACAAACAACCGAAATATGGAATGATAACTGGATACCGAAGGAGATGATGCCACGGCCCATCACGTCGCTGGTCGCCAATCCCCCAAGGTATGTATCGGAGTTGCTGTCTCCAGCAACAGCCTCATGGAATGAGACTCTAGTCCGGACTGTTTTTTTGCCGATAGATGCTGATGCTATTCTGAAGATTCCGGTATGCACGCGTAATATAGAGGATTTCTAGGCTTGGCACCCGGACAAGATAGGTAACTTCAGTGTTAGCTCAGCGTACAAATTTTTGCTTAAGACGAAGTTGCAAAGAGAGGAGTGGCTGCATGGGGGGAGCGGATCATCTCATTCTGAAAAAGATGAAGAAGCCTGGCCCTCTCTATGGAAATTAGAAATTCCTTCGAAGGTGCGAATCTTCCTATGGAGGCTTGCACATCATTCATTACCCACAACCGATATTTTGAAGAGGCAAAACATGTCAGAATGAGATGTATGCCCGTTGTGTGGATGTGAGGATTCATGGCGCCATGCCTTGGTTGCATGCACTATGGCCCGGTGTGTCTGGATGCTTTCGGATGAAGCACTGGTGTCAATCATGTCTGAACACGAGGAATCCAATGCAAGAATTTCATTATTCGAACTGAGTGATAAGTTGGACCATGCTAGCTTTACGAGGATGGTTATAACGTTGTGGTCATTATGGTATGCTAGGAGGAAGGCTATATATGAATCGATTTTTCAGAGCCCTCAACAAACGGCGTCCTTTATTAATAACTACATTGATGAGCTGGGCCAAGTGAACGCCAAGGGAGTGCAGGAAGGTACTCCTAGTGTTGCACCACCACGACCGAAGCGGTGGCTTCGCCCACCGAGTGGCAATGCGAAGATTAATGTTGATGGGGCTATGGTGAGAACACGGAGAGGTGGAGCTATTGCATCTCTATGCCGTGACCAAGACGGACAATACTTGGGGTCATCGGCTGTGGTTTACTATGGGATCACTGATCCCTTAACATTGGAGACTTATGCATGCCGCGAGGCCCTTGCTTTGGCAGACGATCTGGGAGAGCAGAAGGTCTACGTGTCCTCGGACTGCCAAGAGGCGATGAATGACATAAACAGGGGAACAGGAGGCCCTAATGCTGTGTTGGTACGTGAAATAATGAATCACTGTAATAGTTTTATTTCTTGCTCTTTTGTTTTCGAGCGTAGTGTCATGGAATTGTCACGGCAGATGTCCTTAGTGTCAGGACTTAGTCGCGAGGCCAACGCATCTATGTGATAGCTTGAGAGGGGTTGAGCGGGACGAGAGACGCGATGTTTTACCCAGGTTCGGCCCCTCACGGTGGAGGTAAAAGCCTACATCCTGCTTCATTGATATTGATGATGATGATCACGGTTACAAGAGTGCTCTAACTTGAGAGCTATTGTCTAAACCTAACTTGTCCGACTTGTGAAACTTGTCAATCTTGTCCCTTTTGGGGAGCCCTGCCCCTCCTTATATATGTTGAAGGGGCGGTTTACATGTGGAGTCCTATTAGGATTAGGACTAGTTTATCTCTAATACAAACCGGATACAAGTCCAGGTCTTAGCTCCTTGTAAGATAATGTTCCTCATGCCTTTCCTCTTAAACCGGCCCACCGTTAAACGTGAACCGGCCTTCTGGGCTTTGGGCCTTGTCATCCGTCGATCCCGCACGCCGGATCACCAGTGAGTCCTAATGACCAGGTGGGTTGCTTGTAAACCGCCAGGTCAGGGCGGGTCGCCAATAACTCGCCAAGTGTCAGCGGGGTCTTCAGATAAACCGCCAATTCCGGCTGGGTTAACTTCCGGCTGGTTTACACCGCGGGGTATATCCCCGACATTAGCCCCCAAGTTTAGCTTGGATTTATTCATGGTAAACTTATGCTGCAAAATAAACACAAGAACAAATTTGACAGGTTATGCTCCGGGTTCAGAATTTTTGTAAACCGGTACCTGATCATCCTTAAGTCCTTGTTATTTCCTCCTTCTGGGAAATCCGGGTCAACAGACCAGCTTCATAATCAATTTGCCGACATTGGCTTGTCACCGAGAAATATTGTGAAGAATAACTCCTTTGACTCAGCTCCGCCGGTTTAAGAAATATGGGTCTGTAGCCCCCAAGTCTTAAGAGGAGAACATAGAGATAACTTAAGATTTGCTCCAATAAGTGTTTCAACCTTGAAGAAATCCGGTTTGTTCATCTCAATCATATAAACTGAATACTCCATATATGTAGCCCCCAAGTGCCGGGTTTTCATGCTTGCAGCAACCTGGGACTTGTAATTGCTTATAAAAACTTCAATCAGTGTAGCCCCCAAGGGCCGGGTCATTATGCAATAATTAGCAGGGACTTTATAAATATAATCATGTAGACTTGAGCAGTGATGTGTAGCCCCCAAGGGCCGGCTTAGTAAAATAATACTGAACCGGGACTTGATATATACTTCAATGAAAATAACACCTTATAATGTAGCTTCCATCGTAGGGCTTGAACCCACGTCCACAAGGTTAAGAGTTTTGTGCTTTACCAACTGAGCAATGAATCCTTCAATATTATGGACGAAAACTTGTGTACCTTGAATTGTTGACTGGAGCAATTGGTAGCCCCCAAGGGCCGGCTCATTATAACATGATGAGTCGGGTCTTCAATAAGACTAGTAAAAATGACTTTGCATTAGCCCCCAAGTGTCATGGTGCATGCTTGCAGCGACATGAGACTTGCATGTAATCTCAATTTGAATAATGTAGCCCCCAAGTGCCGGGTCGTGAGCCTGCAGCGACTCGGGACTATTCCTTCCATTGTAGAATAAATCATATCCTTTGATAAAATAATAACCATTGCGCTAAAGCGACTTTGAAAACTCAATAATACCGGTTATTAATAACCATAAAAATCCAGCCATGTTGGCTATTCAAGATAATATAACCCGGTATGAAAACCTTATTCATTCAATATCATAATGAAAATCCAGCCAAGTTTGGCTATTTGAATAATATAACCCAATGATTTATAAGCGCATAATTCCGACGGCGCAATCCAAATATATATATACTGGCGACTTATAGTCCAAAAACCAGGCCGGTTTAACAAACACCGGATAATTTCTCATCATACTGGCGACTTATAGTCAAAAGCGAGGCCGGTTTTAACAAACCTGTTTCTGCATACAACAAGTTTAAAGTGTCCTGGCGGTTTACCGCTGGACAGGTCATAATGCCCGACATATAACCCGGTTTTATAACCAAGGATGCACTTAAGAATAATCAAATATGAAATAGATCATACATGTGGCATTGAATCACATTGTTGGTTTTACCAACTTTTTGTAGTAAAGGTGATAACCCCAATCTTGAGTATTGATAACTCCTTCCATATTGTGCCGGTTTATGATAAAACCGTGCCGGGTTGTGATAAACACCGTGTTACTCCATAAGAGGATGTTAACAACAAGGGTCAAACCGGGCAAATAGTCTCCGGATTGACGTGAACTGTGTTCCGTCAATTGATTGGTTGAAAACTTTGTCAGTTTTAAAAAATGCAAAAAAAGCAAAAAAAACCCTCCAAAGAAAAGTATAAATCAAGTGCAATGACAAAACATTGCAAAAAAAGGTTTATTTGAGCTGATCAGATGGTGTTACCATGGCCGAACACGACCAAGCTCCCGTTCGGTGTAACTATGGTTCTAGTCAGCCAGGTCCCCAAATGAAACCATGGCATTTATGCCGATCAAGTGGCATGGTCATGGTTCAGGTTCGACCAAGCCCCCAAGTGATTCTATGGCCTTAGGCCGATCAAGAGGCATGAGTGGTTCAGACGTGACCAAGTCCCCAAGTGATCTGGTGGCTCTCGCCTATCAAGAGGTATGGTATTGGTTCGGACACGACCAATCCTCCAAGTGATATAACACAATGCTTTTAAAAAGAAAACTCAAGGGGTAAACCGGAGGCCGCTTTAGAACAACTCAGTGTAACCACACATGATGTAAAAGACCAGAGACCCCGCTTTATGAAGCAGAAACCCCCATATGATCAATAATATGTCAGGCCAGTAAGGCGGGATACCCATGTTTGAACCACGCATGATGGCAGCAGGTCCTCTTTGGCAATTTTGAACTTTTTGCAAGAGATAAATTCTTCTTGAACCGGATGTTAAACCGGATATTGAGAGCTTCAAAGCTTTGTGATTTAATTTGTCCTACATTGAATAACTTGCAAGACAAAGTAATGGCTCCTCTTTTTTAAAAGAAAGCAATATATAATATAAAAATATACCGGATGGATTTCACCTGATGCGTCAGGTCAGAAATTATCACCGCGGAGTTGATGATCACCGGGTGAAGCTGAAATTACCCGCAGGTGAGTCTGCCGCGGGAGCTAAGCAGATGAGCCGGCCCGGTGTTGTAAACCGGCGCAGACGAGCAAATTGTCCTCCACGTTGTAGACCGGCGCAGACGGGAGAAATTGGTACCGGTGTTGCAAACCGGCACGGACAGACGAATTAATGTAGACCGGGTCCGCAGAGGCGGCAGCTTTGTGCACGTCCATTGAACAACAATCAAACGCGATCCCGGCAAGTCGATGTAAACCGGGCCGCAAGGGCGACGACTTGTGCGCGTCCATTCATCGGGTAATATGTCACGGACTATCGCCGGGTGGAGCATTATCAGCCCGTGCTCCATACCATGGTATAGACCACATTTGTAGTGAATAATTATCCTGTATACAAAAATATACAGATCAAAGTAATTGTTCTTTGACAAAAACAATATGCACTAATAAATAAACTTAGATGGATGTCACCTGATTTTTTTTGTCAGATGAACGTGGATACTGGGATCAAAACATATCAAATGTCTGATGTCTCCACATGACCTTCTGTTGATCAAAACATGGTGCGACGAGGTGGCATCAGCCACAGAGGGGACGGACCGTCGGTGGGGGTAACTCGAAGGAACGTAGCGAGGTAAATCGGCAATGACTTCAACACGGCACTTGGCGGTTCAGAGGCCGGTTTGACGCAGCCCGACGGGGCTGGCGCAAAGTGAATCAAAGGCGGGTGCATGGGCGGAACGGCTACTGGTACCGAGGAACAGCAAAGCGACGCGAGGTCTGCATGGGGGCAGCTCAGAGATCGAGTCTGACTTCTTTCTTTTCTTATTCCGATGGAATTGTTCCCTTTCCTTTTTGTTGACTCTGGTATTTGACCATTGACCACTTGCGTATTAGCAATACTTAGCACCATGTTGATTTGATGGATTATCATCATCCATTGGTGTGGACTGTAGACGCGAAAAATCATGCGGCGGCTGCTCCTTTTCCTGTCAGATCTTTCTCTTTCTTTCTTTCTTTCTTTTTTTTACGCTGAGCAGTCCGGCTTAGATCAGCTTGTTATGTATAACAACCTTGGCAACCAGTAATATGTCTCGGTGGACGTGGCATCCGATGGTAAAAACAAAGGCCGGACTAACTCTGTACTAGTGCCTCCATACGTCATAGTGGATAGCGGCATAGTAGTTGATGATTTGTTTTTGGTCTCCCTGAGAAGGAATCAATGACCGGTCACATCTGCAATTACGGCCAAAGAATCAAACAGCTGCCTTAGACTTTGACTCCACCCCACGTGTTCTGGTTTGGAATAGAAGCAGCAGCAGCGCCCGCGCATAGGACGACGCGTACATACTCATCTCGGATTCGACGACTTGGATAGAAGGCCCGGCCTCTGACCCGGATACGAGTAGCGGCTTTTTGGGTCGAATCTGCAGCAAAAACTTCCGTTATCTTGACGACTTGCGGCAGCGTACATATGCATAACCCGAACTCTCGCCTTAATATTGTTCGCGCTGCTCAAATCGGCTTTGTTCATGTGGAAACTTACGAACTTATCAAACACTAAAAAGATCCTTTCAAGAACTCAACACCATCGTGCGCAGGCCCCACGATGGGCGCCAACTGTCGTGGAATTGTCACGGCAGATGTCTTTAGTGTCAGGACTTAGTCGAGAGGCCAACGCATCTATGTGGTAGCTTGAGAGGGGTTGAGCGGGACGAGAGACGCGATGTTTTACCTAGGTTCGGCCCCTCACGGTGGAGGTAAAAGCCTACATCCTGCTTCATTGATATTGATGATGATGATCACGGTTACAAGAGTGCTCTAACTTGAGAGCTATTGTCTAAACCTAACTTGTCCGACTTGTGAAACTTGTCAATCTTGTCCCTTTTGGGGAGCCCTGCCCCTCCTTATATATGTTGAAGGGGCGGTTTACATGTGGAGTCCTATTAGGATTAGGACTAGTTTATCTCTAATACAAACCGGATACAAGTCCAGGTCTTAGCTCCTTGTAAGATAATGTTCCTCATGTCTTTCCTTTTAAACCGGCCCACCGTTAAATGTGAACCGGCCTTCTGGGCTTTGGGCCTTGTCATCCGTCGATCCCGCACCCCGGATCACTAGTGATTCCTAATGACCAGGTGGGTTGCTTGTAAACCGCCAGGTCAGGGTGGGTCGCCAGTAACTCGCCAAGTGTCAGCGGGGTCTTCAGATAAACCGTCAAGTCTGGCCGGGTTAACTTCCGGCCGGTTTACACTGCGGGGTATATCCCCGACACGTAGGAACTTCAATTTTGAAGCTCATAATCTCGCCAAGTTTGCTTGTAACCTAGATATAGGTAGACATGTTTGGTTGGGCACTCCCCATGAGCCAAACCTTGTACCTATGACAATTGCTTTTGAATAAATAAAGCAGGCGAGATTTCTCAAAAAAAATATAAGGAGGGGCAGGGCACCCCAAGAGGGACAAGTAAGAAAATAATCGCTAAGGCTAGACACAACTAGGAGAGCCGGTTTATGGCGACTCCTTCGTGATGATAATGGGACCTAGACACAAACAACATGTAGGGTTTTTACCGGATGATGTTTCCCGGGGCCCGAAGCTATCTAAAACCCCTTTCTTGTGTTGCTTCTCTCTATTTCGACCAACCCCATTCAAGCTACCACATAGATGCGTTGGCCTCACGACTAAGTCCTCACACTAGGCACGCTTGACGTTCGCTTTACCTAGAACAAGTATGAAACTAGAAGTACTTTGTAGGTGTTTTTGGATAGGTTTGCAAGAATATAAAGAGAGCGTAAATAAAGAGTAGGGGCTGTTTAGATAAAGAAACAACTAAGTTAGTTTTAGTAAAGAGCTTTTATTACGAGAAAGTTATTTGTCCCTAGGCAATCGATAACTAGACCGGTAATCATTATTGCAATTTTATTTGAGGGAGAGGCATAAGCTAACATACTTTCTCTACTTGGATCATATGCACTTATGATTGGAAATCTAGCAAGCATCCGCAACTACTAAAGATCATTAAGATAAAACCCAACCATAGCATTAAAGTATCAAGTCCTCTTTATCCCATACGCAAACAACCTACTTACTCGGGTCTGTGCTTCTATCACTCACGCCACCCACCATAAGCCAATCATGAACATATTGCAAACCCTACAGCGGGAATCCCTCACGCTTGCGCGACACAGAGAGCACCATAGGACAACACCAATAATAAAACATGCAACTCAAACCAATCACAATCATCAATTAACCCATAGGACAAAACAGATCTACTAAAACATCATAGGATAGCCATACATCATTGGGAAATAATATATAGAGTTGAGCACCATGTTTAAGTAGAGATTACAGCGGGTAAAAGAGGGGTTACACCGCTGCATAGAGGGGGGAAGAGTTGGTGATGATGGAGGTGAAGTTGTTGGTGAAGATTGCGGTGATGATGATGGCCCCCCGGTGGCACTCCGGCGCCACCGGAAGCAAGGGGGAGAGAGCGCCCCTCCTCCTTCTTCTTCCTAGACCTCCTCCCTAGATGGGAGAAGGGTTTCCCCTCTGGTCCTTGGTCTCCATGGCGTGGGAGGGGCGAGAGCCCCTCCAAGATTAGATATGTCTCTTTGTCTTTCTCTGTTTATGCGTTCCTAGATTCTACCCTTTCACCATTTCTTATATTCCTGGAGATCCGTAACTCCTATTGGGCTGAAATTTTAACACGATCTCTATCCGGATATTATCTTTCTTGCGGCGAAAGAAGGGTATCAACCGCCTTACGGGGTGGCCACGAGGGCCCAGGGCGCGCCTGCCCCACTCGGGCGCGCCCCCCTGCCTCGTGGCCACCTCGGGCATCATCTCGCGTGGATTTTTCTTCCCAAAAATCATATATATTCCAAAATAAATCTCCGTCAGTTTTTATCCCGTTTGGACTCCGTTTGATATGGATATTATGCGAAACAAAAAACATGCAACAAACAGGAACTAGCACTGGGCACTGGATAATATGTTAGTCCCAAAAATAGTATAAAAAGTTGGCAAAAGTATATGAAAGTTGTAGAATATTGGCATGGAACAATAAAAAATTATAGATACGCGGAGACGTATCAGCATCCCCAAGCTTAATTCCTGCTGGTCCTCGAGTAGGTAAATGATCAAAAAAGATAATTTTTGATGTGGAATTCTACCTAACATAATCTTGATCACATATCTAATCATGGCATGAATATTAAGATACGAGTTATTCAAAGCAATAGTCTATCATTTGACATAAAAACAATAATACTTCAAGCCTACCAATAAAGCAATCATGTCTTTTCAAAATAACATGGCCAAAGAAGGTTATCCCTACAAAATCATATAGTCTGGTTATGCTCCATCTTCACCTCACAAAATATTCACATCATGCACAACCCCGATGACAAGCCAAGAAATTGTTTCATACTTTTGACGTTCTCAAACCTTTTCAACTTTCACGCAATACATGAGCATGAGCCATGGACATAGCACTATAGGTGGAATAGAATGGTGGTTGTGGAGAAGACAAAAAGGAGAAGATAGTATCACATCAACTAGGCGTATCAACGGGCTATGGAGATGCCCATCAATAGATATCAATGTGAGTGATAGGGATTGCCATGCAACGGATGCACTAGAGCTATAAGTGTATGAAAGCTCAAACTGAAACTAAGTGGGTGTGCATCCAAGTTGCTTGCTCATGAAGACCTCGGGCGTTTGAGGTATCCCATCATCGGAATATACAAGCCAAGTTCTATAATGAAAATTCCCACTAGTATATGAAAGTGATAACTCAAGAGACTCTCTATATGAAGAACATGGTGCTACTCTGAAGCAAAAGTGTGGTAAAAGGATAGTAACATTGCCCCTTCTTTCTTTTTCTCTCATTTTTTTGTTTTTTATCTTTTTATTTTTTATTTTTTTGGTGGGCTTCTTTGGCCTCTTTTTTTACTTGGGCTTCTTTGGCCTCTTTTTTTTAAAGTCCGGAGTCTCATCCCAACTTGTAGGGGAATCATAGTCTCCATCATCCTTTCCTCACTGGGGCAATGCTCTAATAATGATGATCATCACACTTTTATTTACTTACAACTCAATATTACAACTTGATACTAGAACAAAGATATGACTCCATATGAATGCCTCCGGCGGTGTACCGGGATGTGCAATGATCTAGCGTAGCAATGACATAAAAACGGACAAGCCATGAAAACATCATGCTAGCTATCTTACTATCATGCAAAGCAATATGACAATGAATGCTCAAGTCATGTATATGATGATGATGGAAGTTGCATGGAAATATATCTCGGAATGGCTATGGAAATGCCATTATAGGTAGGTATGGTGGCTGTTTTGAGGAAGGTATATGGTGGGTTTATGGTACCAGCGGAAGTTGCGCGATACTAGAGAGGCTAGCAATGATGGAAGGGTGAGAGTGCGTATAATCCATGGACTCAACATTAGTCATAAAGAACTCACATATTTATTGCAAAAGTCTATTAGCCATCGAAACAAAGTACTACGTGCATGCTCCTAGGGGGATAGATTGGTAGGAAAAGACCATCGCTCGTCCTCGACCGCCACTCATAAGGAAGACAATCAATAAATAAATCATGCTCCGACTTCGTTACATAACGGTTCACCATACATGCATGCTACGGGAATCACAAACCTGAACACAAGTATTTCTACTAATCCACAACTACCCACTAGCATGACTCTAATATCACCATCTTTATATCGCAAAACTATTGCAAGGAATCAAACATATCATATTCAGTGATCTACAAGTTTTATGTAGGATTTTATGACTAACCATGTGAATGACCAATTCCTGTCATCTCTCTAAATAGATATAAGTGAAGCAAGAGAGTTTTAATTCTTTCTACAAAAGATATGCCCACGCTCTAACAAATATAAGTGAAGCAAAAGAGCATTCTATAAATGGCGGTTTTCTATGTGAAGAGAAACAAGCAATCCAAACTTCAAATGATATAAGTGAAGCACATGAAGCATTCTATAAAGCCATACTCAAAAGAAATAAGTGAAGTGCATAGAGCATTCTATAAATCAATCAAGGACTATCTCATACCAGCATGGTGCATAAAAGAAAAATGAAAACTAAATGCAAAAGACGCTCCAAGACCTGCACATATAACATGAATGAAACGAATCCGAAAACATACCGATACTTGTTGAAGAAAGAGGGGATGCCTTCCGGGGCATCCCCAAGCTTAGACGCTTGAGTCTCCTTGAATATTTACTTGGGGTGCCTAGGGAATCCCAAAGCTTGAGCTCTTGCCTCCCTTCCTTCTTCTCACATCGAGACCTTCTCGATCATCGAACACTTCATCCACACAAAACTTCAACAGAAAACTCGGTAAGATCCGTTAGTATAACAAAGCAAATCACTACTCTAAGTACTGTTGCAAACCAATTAATATTTTGTTTTTGCATGGTGTCTACTGTAGTATAATTTTTCCATGGCTTAATCCACTGATATGAATCGATAGTTTCATCAAAACAAGCAAACTATGCATCAAAAATAGAATCTGTCTAAAACAGAACAGTCTGTAACAATCTAAACATTCACTATACTTCTGATACTTGAAAAATTCTGCCAAAATTAGGACAAATAAAAAATTTGTATAGTAAGACAGTGAAAAAATAATCAGAACCATTTGACGTTCCAGTAAAAAATGTAAAATCGCGCACTATAGCCAAAGTTTCTGTCCTGCATCGCACAAACCAACAAGCATTGTAAACATCCTAAAGGAAAACCTTGGCACATCATTTTTATAATACAATGGAATTGTGCAAGGGGCTAATTATTTTTGTTGAAAATTTTCTGTAATCAAGATTCACAAAGTTTCCGTGAGCATGAACAAAGTTCAAGGCTAGCTCCCACTTCAACAATGCTTGTCTTTCTCACTTTCACTTTTCTTTTTGAAAAGGTTTTGGGTTCCCCTCTTTATTTTTGTTGTTTTTAAACTATATAAAAGCACTCAACATAAATAAATGACTCTCTAAAACTTCCGGGTTGTCTCCCTGGCAGCGCTTTCTTTAAAGCCATTAAGCTAGGCATATAGTGCTCAAGTAGTGAATCCACCTGGATCCCAAGGTATATCAAAGCCAATTTTAATTAGCAATGATTTGTAATTTAGTAGTGAGCACAAAGCAACATATATCATGTAATGACGAAGTCTAACTCTCTTCCTATGCATCGGCATGTCATAAAAGAACAATTCGTGCACACATAGTAAAGGCCAATGCATAGTATAAACAGTTTCTTGCAATTTTATCGTATGGGAAACATATCGGCATGTCATATAATAATTGCAAGTTGGAGCAGCAAGCACATGCATATTATATCTATCAAAATCATCATGTGTAGTAGTAAAAGGCAACCCATCAATATAATCCTTAATAAGCACAAACTTCTCCGATATAGTGTACTTTGGAGAATTCAAAAAGATATCATTGTGGAAAGGCTCTTTAAGCCATCCGTGGTGTGGCAGGACGAGAGCGGAAATGCCAGTCCAGACCTGATCATACCCCCAGCAGCCGAACACAATACAAATATCATGGGGGGTTCGGATACCGCAATAACACCCTCTGCTCATGAAATCATGGTTGTTATAGCTCCATGGACTGAACCCTTTTTGTCCTACCTTAATAGGCAGGAACTTCTTGATGATCAAAATGAGGCCCGTCGCATAGTCCGACGTTCTAAAGCCTATAAAGTCCATGAAGGCGAACTATACAAGAAAAGCACTACTGGAGTCCTTCAAAGATGCATCTCCGAAGAGGAGGGAAGACAACTCTTGGCTAAAATACATGCTGGTCTAGGCGGCCATCATGCCGTAGCTCGGGCACTCGTAAGTAAGGTCTTCCGGATAGGTTTCTTCTGGCCAACGACCTGAGCAGACGCACAAGCCCTTGTACAACATTGTGTGGGATGTCACTGATACGTCTCCAACGTATCTATAATTTTTTGTTGTTCTATCCTATTATATTATCCGTTTCAGATGTTTTATATGCATTAATATGCTATTTTATATGATTTTTGGGACTAACCTTTTAACATAGAGCACATTGTCAGTTTCTGTTTTTTCCTTGTTTTAGAGTATCGCAGAAAAGGAATACCAAACGGAGTCCAAACGGAATAAAACTTCCGCGATGATTTTTCTCAGACCAGAAGACACCCAGGAGACTTGGAGTGCAAGTTAGAAGAGGCGGGAGGTGGCCACAAGGGTGGAGGGCGCACCCAAGGGGTGGGGCGCGCCCCCCAACCTTGTTGGCCCTTGGCGACCTGCTGACCTAGATCTTCCTCCCATATATACTCTTATACCCCAAAAATATCCAAGGGAGCCACGAAACCACTTTTCCACCGCCGCAACCTTCTATACCCGTGAGATCCCATTTAGGGGCCTTTCCCGGCTTCCTGCCGGAGGGGGAATCGATCACGGAGAGCTTCTACATCAACACCAACTCCAAGCGTGAGTAGTTTACTTCAGACCTACGGGTCCATAGCTAGTAGCTAGATGGCTTCTTCTCTCTCTTTGATTCTCAATACAAAGTTCTCCTCAATGTTCTTGGAGATCTATTCGATGTAATACTCTTTTGCGGTGTGTTTGCTGACATACCAAGTACCCATCATAAACTCTCATCCCTCGCATTACATTATTTTCCATTCGCCTCTCATTTTCCTCACCCCACTTCTAAAACGATTTTCAAAAAGATTCACTTTTTCTTCGCCCCTCTACCATTTGTCTTTTTCGTTTGCTTTTTGTGTGCTCGTGTGTTGGATAGCTTGCTTTGTCACGATGGCTCAAGATAATACCAAATTGTGTGACTTTTTCAGTACCAATAACAATAATTTTATTAGTACTCCAATTGCTCCCGATGCTAATGCGGAATCTTGTGAAATTAATATTGCTTTGTTGAATCTTGTTATGAAAGATCAATTTTCCGGCCTTCTCAATGAAGATGCCGCATACCATCTTAATAATTTTGTTGATTTGTGCGATATGCAAAAGAAAAAAGATGTGGATAATAATATTGCTAAGTCAAAGCTATTTCCGTTCTCTCTTAGGGATCGCGTTAAAACTTGGTTTTCGTATTTTCCTAAAAATAGTATTGATTCATGGAACAAGTGTAAAGATGCTTTTATTTCCAAGTATTTTCCCCCGCTAAGATCATCTCCCATAGGAAGAATATTATGAATTTTAAGCATCTTGATCATGAACATGTTGCACAATCTTGGTAGAGGATGAAATTGATGATTAGAAATTGCCCTACTCATGGTTTGAATTTGTGGATGATTATACAAATTTTTTAGGCCGGATTCAATTTGGTTCTAGAAATCTTTTAGATTTGGCTACGGGAGGAACTTTTATGGAAATTACTTTAGGAGAAGCTACTAAGCTCCTAGATAATATTATAGTTAATTATTCTCGATGGCATATCGAAAGATCTTCCACTAGTAAAAAGGTGCATGCGATTGAAGAAATAAATGTTTTGAGTGGAAAGATGGATGAGCTTATGAAATTGTTTGCTAATACGAGTGCTCCTATTGATCCTAATGATATGCCTTTGTCTAATTTGATTGGAGACAATAATGAATCTATGTATGTCAATTTTGTTGGTAGGAACAATTTTGGTAATCACGCGTATAGAGGTAATTTTAATCCTAGGCCGTTTCCTAGTAATTCCTCTAATAATTATGGCAATTACTACAGCAATTCATATAGAAATTATAATAAGATGACGTATGATTTTGAGAATAGTCTTAAAGAATTTATTAGTTCGCAAAAGAATTTCAATGCTTTGATTGAAGAAAAATTGCTTAAGATTGATGATTTGGCTAGGAGCGTGGATAGAATTTCTCTTGATGTTGATTCTTTGAAACTTAGATCTATTCCACCTAAGCATGATATCAATGAGTCTCTCAAAGCCATGATAATTTCCATTGATGAGTGCAAAGAAAGAACCGCTAAGATGCGTTCTAAGAAAGATTGGTTTATAAAAGCGTGTTCTTTTAGTTTCCGTGAAAATAATGATGTAGATCTTAAAGTGATTGATGTGACTCCTATTGAATCTTTATTTTTCAAATATTAATCTTGATAAAGATGGGATTGGAGATGATCCAACTTTAGTTAGAAGGCGTCCCAATGATTCGTAGTTTTTAGATCTTGATGCAAAAATTGATAAAAGTGGGATTGGAAAGGTCAAAACTTTAGGTAGCAATGAACCCACTCTTTTGGATTTCAATGACTTTAATTATGATAATTGTTCTTTAATAGATTGTATTTCCTTGTTGCAATCCATGTTTAATTCTCCTCATGCTTATAATCAAAACAAAGCTTTTACTAAACATATCGTTGATGCTATGATGCAATCTTTTGAAGAAAAGCTTGAAATGGAAGTTTCTATCCCTAGAAAACTTTATGATGAGTGGGAACCTACTATTAAGATTAATATTAAAGATTATGAATGGCATGCTTTGTGTGATTTGGGTGCTAGTGTTTCCACGATTCCGAAAGCGTTATGTGATGTGTTAGGTTTCCGTGAATTTGATGATTTTTCTTTAAATTTGCATCTTGCGGATTCCACTATCAAGAAACCTATGGGAAGAATTAATGATGCTCTTATTGTGGCAAATAGGAATTATGTGCCCATAGATTTCATTGTTCTTGATATAGATTGCAATCCCACATGTCCTATTATTCTTTGTAGACCTTTCCTTAGAACAATTGGTGCAATTATTGATATGAAAGAAGTAAACATTAGATTTCAATTTCCGTGAAGGAAAGGCATGGAACACTTCCCTAGAAATGAAATTAAATTTCCTTATGAATCTATTATGAGAGCCACTTATGGATTGCATACCAAAGATGATAACAATTAGATCTATTCGCGTTTTTATGCCTAGTTAGGGGCGTTAAACAATAGCGCTTGTTGGGAGGCAACCTAATTTTATTTTTGTTCTTGCTTTTTAGGTCCTGTTTTATAATAAAATTTTCATCTAGCCTCTGGTTAGATGTGGTTTTGTGTTTTAATTAGTGTTTTTGCCAAGTAAGACCATTGGGATAGCCTACGCTGATAGTTAATTTGATCCTGCTGAAAAACAGAAACTTTTGCACCCAGGAGATTAATTTTCATATTTAACAGGAGTGCGATAAAATACTGATTCTTTTTTCAGAAGATTTATAAGAAAATTTTATGGGCCTTCCTAATTTCTCAGTATTTTTGGAGTTAAACAAGTATTCGAAATCTTCAGATTGCTACAGACTGTTATGTTTTTGACAGATTCTGTTTTTTCGCGTGTTGTTTACTTATTTTGATGCATCTATGGCTAGTATCAGGGGGTATGAGCCATGGAAAAGTTGGAATACAGTAGATATTACACCAATATAAATAAAGAATGAGTTCACAACAGTATCAAAAGTGATGATTTATTTTCTTATACTATCTGAGCTTTCGAGATTTTCTGTTGAGTTTTGTGTTGTGAAGTTTTCAAGTTTTGGGTAAGAATTTGATGGACTATGGAATAAGGAGTGGCAATAGCCTAAGATTGGGGATACACAAGGCACCCCAAGGTAATATTCAAGGATTTCAAAAAGCCTAAGCTTGGGGATGCCCCGGGAAGGCATCCCCTCTTTCGTCTTCGTCTATCAATAATTTTACTTGAGTCTATATTTTTATTCACCACATGATATGTGTTTTGCCTAGAGCGTCTTTTATAATTTGAGTCTTTTCTTTTTAGTTTTCCACAATCATACTTGTTGTAGACACCTTTTGGGAGAGACACGCATGAATTGTGATTCATTAGAATGCTCTGTGTGCTTCACTTATATCTTTTGAGCTAGGCAAAATCTATCTATCTATCTATCTATCTATCTATCTATCTATATCTATCTATCTGTACCTATACTAATTATTGACTCCCCAGAAATTCTCACGTTAATCAGTAATTAGGAGTCGTTAATCTGGTGGGACCAAATTATTACGGTGTAGATCTCTCTTCAATCTGTTCCAAAAAGAAAATAAACTCATGACACCTAACCTATCTTTCACATAATCTCTCTCACAAAAAAACTAATGGACACCTAACCTATCCCTCTCACGTAATCTCTCTCACAAAAAAAATCATGGACACCTAACCTATCCTTCACGTAATCTCTCTCACAACTCCAGAGACCTATCAATCTCTCTCCCGACTGCTCTTTCTCTTTTGGTTTCCATCATCTCCCCTCCATGATATGTTCCTCTTCTTGGTTATCTCTCTATTTCTCTCAAAGGGAAGAAAAATCCAATCACGATCCCTTCCTCTCTATTATATCTCTTTTCCCAGGTGGAAGCGAAATCTAATCACGATCTCTTCCTCTCTACTCCATACAACAACTGTCTTCCTCCTGTTTCTGCACGAGTTGCCCCCAGCGTGCCTTTGGTTTCATGCGGTTGCCTTCATCTCTTCTCTTCCCTCGCTCCCTGCCATTGTTGCTTCCTTCGAATCCATTTGGACATAGGAGCCAATCTGAGCGCCCGAAATTTCCCATACCAGTCTTTTTTCCTATGAAGATGGAAACTGAACGGCAGTTTTTCAAGAGTCAAAAAGAAGGACGGGAAGAAACGCCAATTTCTGACAACAGTGCTCCTGATCTGTACCCAGCAATCTGTATCATCCACCCGTATCTGCTAAAATCGAAAGATGGCATTGCCACTCGCCGTTTTTCCAAGCTAATGCGTCGGGATCTAGCCACCAACCAGAGAAAGAGAGAGAGATCTTTTCTGGAGAGAAGGAAACAGCCAGGTGCAACTTAGGGCAGCAGACTACACGTATTACTTGAGGGATAATTCAAGTGGAAAAGGGAAGGGAACACATGCAATTGGAGAGAGCAAGGCAGCATCAGTACGTTGTAGATACAAATATTGAGGACGAAGAAGAATTCGTTGGATCCTTGTGGATGCAGGTTCCTTCACTTCGCCATCCTGTTCCACCCGCCTATAGTCCCCTCCCCGACCACGAGTGCTGCTTTCAACCTCCTCGCCAAAACCTCATCATATTCAAAGTTGTATCCAGATTCCAAGATGCTGCAGTTTCTGAAAAAAGGTTCATGATTCAATACTTCCTCCCCCGGATCCCGTTCTTCCAACTGTCGAATCTATTTTGCACCAAGTCCCGACCTTGCAGCAGTTCAGATCAGGCCAATCAACTAATTTATCGCATGATTATTGTTGATGCATAAGAGCTTCATAGGTAGAGGTGTGGCAACGGAAGTTTGAAGGTAATTGGGTAGTTCTCCAATTGCCGTCGTCGCCCAGCGGGGTGCTGATTGAAAGAACTGCGGCATATGTAGCAGTTCACCTCCCTGGCATCATGGTTGAAGTTAACAGAGAAGTAATTGTTTCCCTTCCTTTAATCTTGCTCAATTGTTCATCATGTTGAATTCATGGCAAAAGCATCAGTAAGCTGCTATCCCCCTTCAACTAGATTTACGTTGACAACAGGATTCATGCAACTGTCCTGCACAACACCACTTTTTCCTAAAAAAGTCGCTTTGTTTGGTTTCTAAAGAACAGCGTTAAACTTCTGGAAGAGAGTTGATTTAGTCCTCCTGCACAACACCTAGGTACGTGAAGAACCTGTTCCTAAAAAAACGTTTTGATTCGTTGCTCAAGACCAATTTGAGTTGTACTATTTCAAAGCCCTAAACTTGATCTGCTTAATTATTTGCAAACCAAATATTCAGCTTAATCAAAAGTAAATCTGTTGCATATCTATTTTGGATCATTAAGGGCATCACCATCAACGTGAATTTCCTGATGTAATATACCCGCACAGAGACTGCATGTCCGTGGTCGCATGACTGAAGATAGCCGATCTGCTCTTCGACCATGCACTTAAGATGGAGCAGAAATCCCTCCACACATGGCACTTTTGTTGGGAGATTGGATAAAAGCAGTGATGATCCTTTAGTTTTTGCAAATTTACAGAATGGCAAGTTGGGGCTCAATACGCATGCCGCAATGCCGACCATGGCCTAAATGTGATATGTATCTGATCTATATTTCTGTATGATTTAGTACAAGTCTGCAACACAATTTGTTTTCAATGTTTTTTGCTGATGGATGCTACATTCTAACTCGAGATTAAATTAGCGTATTCCACACTTGGAACATGGTTACGCGCCGAGGAGTCCACCAGATTCAACGAGCCCTTATTCTCCATCCGGTTACCGACAATGCTATCCAGTTTTAGCAGCGTTGGCCACATGCAGACCATAGCAAAGACAAAGAGGGTACATAATTTTTGTTGATGTTGCAAGAGATCAATTATTTCTCTTTGTAATGAAGCAGTGCTTGCTATGGATGTGCTACCAAAGGACAATGGCCTAGCATAGTATTTATTTGATGCTGAAATATTTGGACCCATACAACTGAAAAAGATGTGCAGAAATACTGCTCCTTACATTCGAAGATGGTGTAGAAGTCTCAATCATTGCTTCTAGATCACATAAATGTAGAGAAAAACATCA
This sequence comes from Triticum urartu, assembly GCF_003073215.2. Classification (NCBI taxonomy): domain Eukaryota; kingdom Viridiplantae; phylum Streptophyta; class Magnoliopsida; order Poales; family Poaceae; genus Triticum; species Triticum urartu. The sequence continues at coordinate 701,585,222 of NC_053028.1, forward strand.
CAGTGCTGCCCAAATCTGAAATTGGATTGGGACTAATCTTTAACCTTTGTAGTCAGCCACCTTTCTCTTCTCCATTGTATATATTTATGTGCATAGTTTGCTCAGTTTGTCAAATTTGGCCTAGAACGGCTACTGGTTGCTCTATCCAGTTTTTGTCCGCAATGGAAAAAACAAAGAGGGTAAGCGATTTTCCGTAATGCTACAAGAGAAAGAGAGAAGTGTAGTAGCATACAGATAGGTCTAACACGAGGGCTAGAACACATGTAATTATTTATGATTATTTAAGCTACAAAACTACTCTGGCCACATTTTGTTACACCATGATCAAAAGTTGGATGTCACTCAAATATTGTATATTTGACCACATACTTTATTTGTGAATGCCAAATTAGGTTAGTGAATAGAATGCAAGTGTCAATCCATAGTAACCTCAAGAGGTCATCTATATAGAAATCCATGAGTTAAACTAAAGTGTGTATGTTTAGTAAAACATCTCATTATAAGATTTTCTCACATACGGAAGTCTTCTTTCAATAAATTGTTGGTAAGGGTAGACATAGTAACCTTATCATAGTTATCATGTACTGACATTAGTAAACATAGTACCATATTATTGAGATTCTAATGAGATTTTCTGATAGATAATAGTACTTAATAAGTTAGTTTTGAACAAACGAAGATTTGGTGCATTTAGCCAACATCGGAAAACCAATTTCTTAGCATTAATTCTAATTTCAATATATACATTAGCATTTCAGGCGTACTACTTGGCATTCTAATCTCTTTCGAATATGTTACTTTTTGATGAGTTCTGAAAAGGTCATATTTTGTAAAGTATTTTATGCACTAGCCCGTGCAATTGCACGGGTTCGCGACTAGTTGCTCTAGTGCTTCACTTATATATTTTTATAGCACGGTAGTGGTTTTATTTTATAGAAATTGATGAACTCTCGTACTTCACTTATATTATTTTGAGGGTATTTAGAATAGAATGATAATTTGCTTTGGTTATAAAATTAGTCCTAATATGATAGGCATCCAAGAAGGATATAATAAAAACATTCATATAAAGTGCATTGAATACTATGAGAAGTTTGATTCCTTATGATTGTTTTGAGATATGAAGATGGTGATATTAGAGTCATACTAGTAAGTAGTTATGAATTTGAGAAATACTTGTGTGTAAGGTTTGTGAGTCCCGTTGCATGCACGTATGGTGAACTGTTATGTAACGAAGTTGGGGCATGAGATGTTTTTTGATTGTCTTCCTTATGAGTGGCGGTTGGGGACGAGTGATTGTCTTTTCCTACCAATCGATCCCCCTAGGATCATGCGTGTAGTACTTTGTTTTGATGACTAATAGATTTTTTCAATAAGTATGTGAGTTCTTTATGACTAATGTTGAGTCCATGGATTATACGCACTCTCACCTTTCCGCCATTGCTAGCCTCTCTAGTACCGCGCAACTTTCGCCGATACCATAAACCCACCACATATCCTTCTTCAAAACAACCACCATACCTACATATTATGGCATTTCCATAGCCATTCCGAGATATGTTGCCATGCAACTTTCCACTGTTCCATTTTTTATGACACATTCCATCATTGTCATATTGCTTTGCATGATCATGTAGTTGACATCGTATTTCTGGCAAAGCCACCGTTCATCATTTTTTATACGCGTCGCTCTTGATTCATTGCACATCCCGGTACACCACCGGAGGCATTCACATAGTCATATTTTTGTTATAGTATCGAATTGTAATTTTTGAGTTGTAAGGAAATAGAAGTGTGATGATTTTCATTATTAAAGCATTGTCCCTTGTGAGGAAATAAAAAAAGGACAGAAAGGCCAAATAGAAAACAGAGAAGGCCCAAAAAAATGAGAGAAAAAAAGAGAAGGGACAATGTTACTATCATTTTTTCCACACTTGTGCTTCAAAGTAGCACCATGATCTTCATGATAGAGAGTCTCCTATGATATCACTTTCATATACTAGTGGGAATTTTTCATTATAGAACTTGGCTTGTATATTCCAACGATGGGCTTCCTCAAACGCCCTAGGTCTTCATGAGTAAGGAAGTTGGATGCACACCCACTTAGTTTTCTTCTTTGAGATTTCATACACTTATAGCTCTAGTGCATCCGTTGCATGAAAATCCCTACTCACTCACATTGATATCTATTAATGGACATCTCCATAGCCCGTTGATACGCCTAGTTGATGTGAGACTATCTCCTTCTTTTTGTCTTCTCCAGAACCACCATTTATTCCACCTATAGTGCTATGTCCATGGCTCACGCTCATGTATTGCGTGAAAGTTGAAAAGGTTTGAGAACGTCGAAAGTATGAAACTATTGCTTGGCTTGTCATTGGGGTTGTGCATGATTTGAATATTTTGTGTGATGAAGATGGAGCATAGCCAGACTATATGATTTTGTAGGGATAAGCTTTCTTTGGCCATGTTATTTTGAAAAGACATAATTATTTTGCTAGTTGCTTGAAGTATTATTGTTTTTACGTCAATATTAAACTCTTGTTTTGAATCTTGCGGATCCGAACATTCATGCCACAATAAAGAGAATTACATGGATAAATATGCTATGTGGCATTCCACATCAAAAATTCTATTTTTATCATTTACCTACTCGAGGACGCGCAGGAATTAAGCTTGGGGATGGTTGATATGTCTCCAACTTATCTATAATTTTTTATTGTTCCATGCTATTATATTATCTGTTTTGGATGTTTTATATGCATTAATATGCTATTTTATATGATTTTTGGGACTAACCTATTAAACTGGAGCCCAGTGCTAGTTTCTGTTTTCCCTTGTTTTAGAGTTTCACAGCAAAGGAATACCAAACGGAGTCCAAATGGAATAAAACTTTCGTGATGATTTTTCATGGACCAGAAGACACCCAGTAGACTTGGAGTGCAATTCAGAAGAGCCACGAGACGGCCACAAGGGTGGAGGGCGCGCCTAGGGGGTGGGGCGTGCCCCCAACCTTGTGGGCCCCTCGGCGACCTCCTGACCTAGATCTTACTCCTATATATACTCTTATATCCCAAAAACATCCAGGGGAGCCACGAAACCACTTTTCCACTGCCGCAACCTTCTGTACCCGTGAGATCCCATCTAGGGGCCTTTTCTAGCATCTTGCCGGTGGGGGAATCTATCACGGAGGGCTTCTATATCAACACCATTGCCTCTCCGATGAAGCGTGATCAGTTTACTTCAGACCTACGGGTCCATAGCTAGTAGCTAGATGCCTTCTTCTCTCTCTTTAATTCTCAACTAGCGGAGTCACCCGCGCAATTGCACGGCTAGAATTGTGTTTGTGTTGAATTTTTTATGATGTCCTTAAAATAGATGGTTGCACCAAAATTTGTAGTGCAAATGTTTTTTCTACGTAATTATGCATGGATAACACCATATTATTTATATTGTAAATTTTAAAGTGTACTTTAGCCGTTTACTACTTCCTAAGATATTTTTTTTTGTTTGAATGAAAGTTCAATGTTAATTATACAATTGCAGATAACATATGTAGGTTGTAGTTGCATTGCACCGACCCGTGAGTATCCAATTTTCTTGGTATTTTTAAGATAGAAGATGCAAAATTTTCCTTCTCAAATTAAGGTTACATCACTTCTACCACCACTATCGCATGTTTGATTGTCGACTAATTGGCACACCTATATTTCTATAGTTGTTTATTCCCTAAACACACAATATATATAACACATATATTTCTATGACAACTCGTCTTTAGGTAGGTCATGTTCTTAGTTGTAGTCGGAAATCTAATATAGTTTCTTGTACACAAACTTGTCTACTTTCAATGCTTTATCACATTTGTTAACAGTAATAGTACTTTGCCATTCATGTTTTCTATAGGAAGTAAAGATTTGTTATTATTTTACCATATCATGATAAATCAAAGCTTCATATTCATAAACGATATACATGTTCCAATTCTTCTCCAACATGTTTACATTCATCCCGAGAAAATATATTCTGCAATTCATGTTTTCTATAGGAACTAAAGATTTGTTATTATTTTACCATATCATGATAAATCAAAGCTTCATATTCATAAAAGATATACCGGTTCCAATTCTTCTAAAACATGTTTACACCAATCCCAAGAAGACATTTTTTTCCTTGAACAAAACAATGCATTCTTTGGTTAATATCTGCATATGCAATTCATCAATTTTGAAAAAGAACACCTCCACTACAACTAATTCGAAATAAATGAAGTACACCAAAGACCTAGTTCTCTATGGACACAAAGATAATGCATGGAGCAGACCTTGATAGATGGGTTAATTGTTTTTTGTCAGATACTGGAGTTTCCATTTTGTCCGGTGATACTTTTTGATGACTGACATGCATTATGAATATATTACCTGCATTAAAAGTCATCTGAATATAAGATATTATATAGTATGACAATGTGATATGAACATGATTTAGCAAAAACTAACTGTAAAAATACAACTAACATAGTTATTATCTCAAAATATGTATATTTATACTTACACGCGAAATACTATGTAGCATTATCATTAATAACAATGTTGTAGATCGTCACGTAAATCTGACACAAATTCTGATTTTTAAAGCTATGGCGGACATCTTAAGGCTATAGTGACGCTGAAGATCGTATAACACAATTGACTTCTCCTGATCTGTACGCATTGATGTTGATATCTCAACCGAACAACACATGTACCTTTGCATGTAATATTTCGAGCAACATCTTTCCAATGAGAAAATATTTGAAGTAGCTTATATCAGTTGAATCTGCAAGATAACTACTGAGAAATAATATATATCAAAGATAATGTTTTTTGTGGAATAAATGAATTTTTGTGCCTCTAAATCAATCAATTGGTGACACTTTATTACAGCTGTCTGTTGACCGCTTATCCTAAGTCCGAACTGTATTATGATTTTTGCTCTAGACAATGGATTATCCAAATCACTTGCAGGATGATATACATGTATGAATAATTTAGCAAAAGGATTTGCATACCCACAGCCCTGAACATTTTGAATAGCCACACAATTAACTCAGCTCACCCATTAGCACGGCCATGATCTTAATCTCTTAACTAAAGAAAAATATACTTCCTCCGTCCCAAAATATAAGAACGTTTTTTATACTATGCTAGTATAGTATAAAAAACGTTCTTATATTTTGGGACAGAGGGAGTATATGTTACCTGGACCATTGTAGGCATGTTACAGGGATCAAATTGCCCTTGATATGTGTGAGGAATAAATTTAGCAAGCGTGCTCCGGTTGCTAGATCCATCTTTTCATCTCTAGTGTCTGACGACTATTATTCCTCAACATGAACACCAGCTACATGGATTCATATGCTTGTGGTGCACCATGGCCTATAATAGATAACGCACGTCTTGGCCCCGGACTCGGCTTTACTTTCGCCAACACGGGCCGGCGAGTTGAGGTGTACTTTTCGGCCAGCGTGATCAGCAATATCTGGCTCCCGGTGATGACTACATAACGATTCCTGTACATGCGTGCAATCTAGCGTCTGTGTCTTCCAGTGAGAAATCAACCAGCCGAGTTGGGGGCCAATACGTGCGTTATTTATTATAGGTAATCACGCACCACAAGCATATGGATCGATGTAGCTGGTGTTCATGGTAATGAACAATAGTCGTGTGGACACTCGAGATGACAAGATTGATCTAGCAACCGGTGCATGCTTGCCAAATCTGTTCCCGGGGCACAGCAAGGGCAATTTGATCCCTGTAGCCTGGGTACACAGCGGCATTGATACCAAGGTCCAGGTAACATATATGTTTGCATAGGCCTTGTCTGATCCGGCGAGTTGCCGCATACTTCTCGGCCTTGTCTGATCGCTTGCAAAGTAATTAGTTAGCTTCGATGATACGTCTGCCCTCTTATCTTTAATCTTGCCAGGAGAGCCTGATCGCTGGTAGGTGCTGTGCTGGTGATGGCGGAGAAGAACGGCGGCTGCTTGATACATCATGGGGAAACCGGCAACTGCTTGTGGAAGAAGATATGGAAGGGTTTTCATGGTTGGAGATGGTGCGCTGGCGATGGGGGAGAAAAGGGCGGCTGTTCCACAGGCCATGGAGAAACCGGGATGGGCTCGATGACAGTTTCCGATCGGGACTCTTTTTTTCCTCCATGTACTACTTTTCACGTGAGATGTTATACTGTTTTTTTTTTACATCAGAGATGTTTACACTGTTTGTATATGGCTACTTACATCTTTTTATCTCTTTTTACCAAGACGTGATGATTGCTTCCCTTAAAGAAAACAACGTGATGATTGCCTTGTAAACCTACAGGTGTCCTTCGATACGTCATAATGTTGCAATCTTCCATCACAATACCTCTACGTGACAGACTTAAAATATGTCAAATAGTGCATGTACAACATATTTGTATGTAACATATATATCTTTCAATCTCAGCCGTTTATATCTAAAATTATTGGTTGAGATAATTTAATCTGTGTGGACGAATATAATGGCTCGTTTGTCTCTTATTTTAAGTATATAATAGATAGATACAAAGTTCTCCGCAATGTTCTTGCAGATCTATTCGATGTAATACTCTTTTGCGGTGTGTTTGCCGAGATCCGATGAATTGTGGATTTATGATCAGCTTATCTATGAATATTGTTTGAATCTCCTCTGAAATCTTTTATGCATGATTTGATATCTTTGCAAGTCTCTTCGAACTATCGATTTGGTTTGGCCAACTAGATTGGTTTTTCTTGCAATAGGAGAAGTTCTTAGCTTTGGGTTCAATCTTGCGGTGCTCGATCCTAGTGACAGAAGGGGAACCGACATGTATTGTATTGTTGCCATCGAGGATAACAAGATGGGGTTTTCATCATATTGCTTGAGTTAATCCCTCTACATCATGTCATCTTGCTTAATGCATTACTCTGTTTTTATGAACTTAATACTCTAGATGCAGGCAGGAGTCGGTCGTTGTGTGGAGTAATAGTAGTAGATGCAGAATCGTCTCGGTCTACTTAACACGGACGTGATGCCTATATTCATGATCATTGCCTTAGATATCGTCATAACTTTGCGCTTTTCTATCAATTGCTCGACAGTAATTTGTTCACCCACCGTAATAATTTCTTTCTTGAGAGAAGCCTCTAGTGAAACCTATAGCCCCCGGGTCTATTTTACAACATATTAGTTTCCCGTCAAGTTGCCAATTTCTGTCGCCGTTCCCTTACTTTGCAATCTTTTACTTTCCGTTTCATAAACAAAAATACCAAAAATATCACTTTACCATTTATCCATCTCTATCAGATCTCACTTTGCGAATAACCGTGAAGGGATTGACAACCCCTTTGTCACGTTAGTTGCAAGTTGGTGTTTGTTTGTGCAGGTATTCGGTGGCTTGTTGCGTTGTCTCCTACTGGATTGATACCTTGGTTGTCAAAATCGAGGGAAATACTTATGCTACTTTGCTGCATCACCCTTTCCTCTTCAAGGGAAAAACCACTGCAAGCTCAAGAGGTAGCAGTCAGCGTTTCGCCAATCAAAGCCATATGCCTCCCACTGCCTTAAGAACAATCCCCATCACTTGGCCTTTCGCGGTCTGGGGGCTAGACATGGTCGGACCCCTTAAAGGGGAAGCCATAAGAAGAAATATCTACTGGCTATGGTGGATAAATTCACTAAGTGGATAGAGGTCAAACCAGTAAAAACGACTGAAGCAGGGCCAGTGATCGACTTTTTATCCGGCGTGGTACACCGTTATGGTGTCCCACACAGCATCATCACTGATAACGGCTCCAATTTTACAGCCGATCAGGTGAAGAACTGGTGCGCTAACTTGGGCATTAAGCTCAACTATGCATGTGCCTACCACCCTCAAACAAATGGTTAGGTTGAACGGGCCAATGGCCTAATAATGAGCGGCATTAAACCCAGACTGGTGCGCTCCCTACGGGAGTCAGATAAGCACTGGGTAGAGGAACTCGATTTTGTACTCTGGGGGCTGTGAACTACACCTAACCGAATGACCGGATACACACATTTCTTCATGGTGTATGGCTCAGAAGCTGTCTTGCCCTGCGGCATTATTCGTGACTCACCTCAAGTGCGCATGTATAAAGAGAGAGAAGCCAAGATCGATCGGTAGGACGACCTAGATAGCCTTGAAGAGGAGCGCGATATTGCACGAGCCCGTTCCGCATTTTACCAACAACAGGCCAGGCGATACCAAAGCAGAGAAGTGCGGGCCAAGACTTATAACATCGGCGAACTCCATCTACGCCTCATAGAGAAGAAGAAGGATAAGCTCAAACCACGATGGGATGGCCCTTCATCATAGATGAAGTTCTCATAGGAGGAGCCTACCGCCTTCGTAATGCATCAGATAATCACCTTGAGCCGAATCCATGGAACGCTGCTCGGCTCTGACGATTCTACGGATAGTTCGGCCGCATCCTTTCTCTTTTTTCTAGTTTCCTTTTCTTCTCCTCTTCTTCTTTTTTCTTTTTCCTTCTCTTTTTATATACATCCCAGTGTATGTTCGGATATGCCGAACCGTTAGGTGTACACATATTTAAATGTAAGCACCCCACTATGACCGGGGGCTTCTTTGACGAAGCTTATTACTAAAAGCTTATGGCTTACATTGTCTACGTCTTTTATAGACTTTTTGCCATTATATGCACCTCTATGACTTAAGTTTTTGCCAAGCTGGCTTGCCTCGCTCCTGTGTTTATACCCTACATTCCTGATTGTCCGGCTAGGGTGTAGAGGGAGCACCTTTGCGATTGCTACAGCCGGGTAATGCGGACCTGTACCTCAGATGGGTGAAGCCGAAAACTAGCGTTCTTAAGAGAATAATTGATCGGCAAAACAACAATAGATTATTTATGTTTTTATAACCCTTCAAAATTAATACGGGATAGGCTCCCCGTAATTCAGATCAAAACCTAAGCATGCCTAATTAAGCATGCCAACCCAGGGAAAGGAACCCCTAACGGAACTATTTTTCTTGGAAGATGTTTCTTACATTCAAATAGTAACTAGCAGGGTCATCTGCGCATTTGCGCGGCTAGATTATTGTAGTTATTCCTTTTCCCATTTTAATTATATGTGGTACATAAATGTGTTTTTTGTTATTAAAATTAGAATTATAGTATTTTTCATGTTGCGTCAACAAAATGGATTGGCTTATGGACATATGCTAGAATTTTAAGTTTAAAATTTAGAATGCTTAGTGGACTTCTTACACATTTGAGATGCAAGAATACGTTTAATATGAGTAATGTTCTATCTATTTCAATTAATTAAATTGTCGTTGGTTCTTAATTACATAGTTTTCATCACTTAGTGGACACTGTTTTTGCTGAAATAGTTGTTTACGTATTTATTTGTATTATATACATCATTACCACACCAAATCTATATTATCACATCAAAAAGTGGTTAATTATTTTTTTATGTTTTTTTGGTAACAATCCAAAGTCAGAAGAGTATTCTCATCATCTTGGTGTATCTTTCTCCTATTTTTCTCTATTGACCCGAGGCACAATTTGATTTTTGTCTCTTTATAGAAAATTTATTATTCACAACACATCTCATGTTTTCTCAGTCCTTTTTGCTCCTCTCTTGGATCATTAGACATCTGGCGCCATCTGGGTTAAGTTTCTTCGAATGAAAGAAATTTTGTAGGAATTTTCGAAAAATTGATTGCATTTGTTTGTTAATCATTGCCTCAAACCTACAGCTCATAATTCCAACCCAAACTCTTAGGGGTGGATATAGGCTCCATATGAGGTTGAGTGAGCTATATATATAGACTACATGATAAATTTTGCTACATTCAGCTATGACTAATGATGTTAATATGACCGACCTAAGGAGAAGCAAATAATTTGCATGTTTTCCATTTAGCAAGTTCTTTTGTTTTCCCTGTTGTTCTGATTGCACCTTTGTGTTCTCTCTTAGAACTGAAAGTACTGGTTAAGTTTGGCATTATTATTGTGAATTTGCTCACAAATTCTGATATTCCTATTTACTTTCTTAGAAAAATGGAATCTTGTGGTTTGATCAAATGTGATATCATGAATAGGCATTCTATATAAGTACATTTAATATACTAACAAATGTGTTTATTAGTGAAGAACTTTGGTAGTTGCAACATAATGTGTAAGTATGAAATTTGTGACATAGGAACAACGATCTGTCGTGTACGAGCGTTGCGAGGTTTGTTAACGTGATCGATCAATCAGGAAGAGGAGGACCTTTTGTGAATAGAGCCTCTTTCTAGCCACCGCCTCCTCCTCCAAGAAAAGCTAGGGTTCATGCCTCTCGCTGGCTTCGCCGCAGGTTCGCCTCGTCTCCGGTGGCTCTAGGGCCATGGGGGCGTGGTGGATCCTGGCAAGGGCCGGCGGAAGGGCTCCGTTGTTAGTCGTTCCTTCAAAATTTGTTAGGCTTTGTGTCCTACTCAAGAAGACGAGACAGCGGCGGCTCCCTGAAGATGGAATAAAGGTCTCCCCGCCTAGTCCCCGTTCCGGTGGTGCGTCTAGTATAGTTGGTGGGCGTGTGGAGGTGTGTCTCCGACGAATCTATCCTCGGTGGATTTGCTCGGATCTGGTTGTGGTTCGTCTATGTTCGTGTGTCTTTAGGTTGGAGCCTTTCGATCTACATTATTCTTCATCAGCGACGGTTGCTGTTCTGGTGCGCTGGTCCTACGGGGCCTTAGCACGACGACTTCCCGACTGTCTACTACAACAAGTTGTGCTCGACTGCGGCGAGGGAGGGGTGATGACGGCGGCGCGCCTTCGGCTCGTTTCAGTGATTGTAGTCGTTGCTAGGTGGTCTATGGATCTGGATGTAATTTTTATTATTTCTAGTGTTCATTGTACTGCTGTGATAGAAGATGAATAGATTGAAAGTTTTTTCGAAAAAAAAGGAACAACGATCTGTCACACTAAGTTGATCCGCCGTTAATCATCAAGAATTCGTATATGCAACATAGGAACAGCGATCTGTCAAACTAAGTTGCCCAGCAGTGGCGTACTTTGCTCTCAATCACGATAATTATGGTCTTCCTGGGAAGTCTACGTGCGTTCCTAGCCAATATGGGAAGTCTACGTGCGTTCCTAGCCAATATTTGAAGTCCTCCTAACCTCTTTGAAGTCTACGTGCATTCCTAGCCAATATTTTGTTTTCCTTCTTAAACTTCCTAATCAGATTAAGGAACTCTCTAGCTAAGGATGGAAAATCCTTGGTGGGCCGTACTCATGCATGTGTGCGTGTCCATGGAGGACATAAACTTTCCTCTTTTGAGGGAGGGCATAAATTTCCTTGTATGCACTTTGATCTGGCTGTACGCGTCCATAATATGTCTTTTTATGTTGTATCCATAATATGTTTTTTTACATCGTGTCTATAATATGTTTACATGGTTATTGTTGTAGCTAAAAGTTTTTATCTTTTAGTCTCAAGCGTCGTAGTTAAGATCAACCGAATATATATTTCTAGCTTATTATGGATGAAATATGTTCTATTTTATAAATCTTGATTTTTTTTAATTTTTTATATTTCCATGTTACAAATGTTTTGTACTACTGAAATAGTGAATTTCTTATTGGTTGTGGGTCTTTCTTATATCATACATTTTTTACTTTTAATGTAGCAACATTGTATAACTTTATTACAAATACAAAACACTTGTACATGATATGCTATGTAATGCAAAATAATATATGATGTACGTGTCCATAATATGTTTTTTATGTCGTGTTCATAATATGTTTTCTACATCGTGTCCATAATATGTTTACATGGTTATTGTTGTAGCTAAAAGTTTTTATCTTTTAGTCTCAAACGTCGTACTTAAGCTCAACAGAATATATATTTCTAGCTTATTATGGATGAAATACGTTCTATTTTATAATTATTTTGCAAATTTTATAATATTTTAGAAATCTTGATTTTTTTTATTTTTTTATTTTCATGTTACAAAAGTTTTGTACTACTGAAATAGTGAATTTCTTATTGGTTGTGGGTTTTTCTTATATCATACATTTTTTACTTTTAATGTAGCAACATTGTATAACTTTTTTACAAATACAAAACACTTGTACATGATATGCTATGTAATGCAAAATAATAGTTGGTGTACGTGTCCATAATATGTTTTTTATTGTCGTGTCCATAATATGATAGAGGTAAATACACCAGGAGTCTTCAAACTTGCACGCGACGGTCAGTTTGGTGCACAAACTTGTAAAATACGTGATTCTGGTCATCGAACTTGTGCGGACGTGCAAATACGGTCACATATCCCGTACATGGGCGTATCCGATGCTTGGCTGCCTGCTGTCAGCAACAGATGGCGCTCAGTGCGGCGTGTTTTTGCACAAAACCCCATAGCCTTTTTTATTTGTAAAAAATTAACAACTGGTGGGTCCCACTTATCAGTATATAGCAAAATTTAAATACGAAGAAGTGTGTCGCCCAGTCTAGAACACACGCCTAAGGCGAGGACACAATCCGGCCAAGCCACTCCAACCCAATCCTATGGATGTTTACGTAGTATAACTTTGCTTTACTATACTATAACGAAGGAGCTCGTGTAGCAGAAATGGGTTCCATTTTGTGCGGCCTATTTTGCATCTGCTCTTCTTTTTTTACAGATTAATAGATATGTAGTATGTAAATTATAATCTCAATAATAAAATGACTTTCAAATATTGTTCATTTATTATTTTAAAATAATATTTATGAATTGTAAAAGATATTTGCATAATTATAATACAAATATTTTTTAAATATTCATAAATTGTTTTCAAAATTTGTAGAATAAGTTTAAAAATAAAAATAATAATTTTAAAAATAGTAATAATTAAAAAATGTATGTATAGTTGCACCTGTTCGTTTTTTTGAAATTTTTGAAGCAGAAAACTTTGTTCATGTATTATTTTAAGATAATATTGTTAATTAAAAAAATTGTGTCATAATAATATAAGTATTTTTATAATTACTATTCATAAATATTATTTTAATTATACAAGAATTTCAATAATTATACACACGTTTTTAAAATCTTATTTTTGTATAAGTAAAATATTCATAATATAAAATCTAAAGTCTTGTTATGAATATTTAATCGTGTCTAATATGTAAATTATATATTCTTTTTGAATATAAATCATGATTAAAAATTATACACAAGTGAATATTCATAAATATTTAATAAATATTGTATTCATCATTCTGTATAATTTAAATATAAGCCACGAGTGTATAATTCTTTTTGTATTCATTATTTTTTATTTAATAACATTTTAAATGTCTGTATTAAATAAATATATTTTATGTAATACACAAGTTTATATTTCATAAACTGTTGACTCTACATTTTACGCAAGAACATGTGTCGAACATCGTATTAAGTCACGTCATGTGCACGACACATATTTAGTTGATAATCCCGGACGTTTTCAGTATAAGTGAAATTGTATCTTATGTTAGACACGTAAATGTTCCTGTTGCAATGGTTGGGTCTTTCTTGTGCGTACCTGAGCTAGCTAGACTGAAGACCCACCACCCGCGCTTCTGTATTTCACTCCTCGCTGGAGTGTATTTTTGGTACCAATGATGATTGTTTTTTTGCAAATAAACAAAGGCGAGGCTGTTTTAAGCAAGAACATGTCGCACCGAGTGCCATCTTGTCATTGACAGTGGGCCTTGCACACTCTGGCCTGCCAAGCAAGCATCGGATACGTCCGCGTACGGGATATGTGACCGTATTTGCACGCCCACGCAAGTTCGATAACCAAAATCACGTATTTTATAAGTTTGTGCACTAAACTGACCGTCGCGTGCAAGTTCTAAGACTCCCAATGTATTTACCTCGTTTTTTTACATTGTGTCCATAATATGTTTACATGGTTATTGTTGTAGCTAAAAGTTTTTATCTTTTAGTCTCAAGCGTCGTACTTAAGATCAACAGAATATATATTTCTAGCATATTATGGATGTAATACGTTCTATTTTATATATTTTTTTCCAAATTTTATAATATTTTAGAAATCTTGGTTTTTTTTTAATTTTTTATATTTTCATGTTACAAATGTTTAGTACTACTGAAATAGTGAATTTCTTGTTGGTTGTGGGTTTTTCTTATATCAGACATTTTTTTACTTTTAATGTAGCAAAATTGTATAACTTTTTTACAAATACAGAACACTTGTACATGATATGCTATGTAATGTAAAATAATATATTAATTAGACATCAGCAGTGATGTCATTGTTTGCACTTGGGATGCCAATACAAAGCGGATTGCACCACGCTGCTTATGGTGCCCAATGCCTATGAACGTGTGCTAATAGGACAGCTTCCTTTTTTCCCTGTCAACCATGTTTGGCTCTGTTTCACATGAATATTTATTTGGCGTCACACATTGCACTATTTGTATCTAACGATATCTTTATCTTTATCTTTATCTAATAATAAAGGACGGAAGCTTTCATAGTTCTCCCTACGTCACACTGTTATATCCGTTGATTTTATGTTAACTATCAAGATTGACGGCTAAGATTTAATAAAATATTTGTTCTACATAAAAGGTTCGTTTGTTCGTACCCTGCCTACTGATCGAGCCAGCCTTGCACTTCCCTTTTTTTTGTGGCCTCGCACCTCCCTTTTTATGTATGTCTGGTTCCTTTTAGGCACATGCTGTTACAATTCTCTGATCCAGGAAAAGAAAATAAAACCGAATCGAAAGAGATTAGTATCCCAGATTCCTGGTGCTGGCGGCATGGGATAGTAATAAAAGGATAGAGATCTCTTCGACAGTTCGGAGAAGCACGGGATGAAAAAAGATCCTCTCTCCCACGACTCCTCAATTGCATCGTGGAGGCTTTGGATGTCATTGGCAAGGTACTGCAGGCGGACAACCGCGGTGGTCCGATGCAGTTGGGGTTGCATTGGCGCTCGGGTGAGGAGGAGTCCGCGCGGGGATTGCCACAACCGTTTTGGAGCTCGCCGACTCGGGGCCGCAGTAGGCAGGGCCAGCAGCTATGGCGAGCTGCGGGTGGAGGAGGGCGCGGGTACGAGGCGGCGCTGGAAGGCAGGCCAGCCGGCTCACAGACGGGCGGCCGCCATGGCAGAGGTGCGAGCTCAGGCCGGCAACTGGACGTGATGGAGAGGAAGGCACGGGAGAAGAGGAGGCCGGGGCTGAAAGATAGGGCGGCTGAGGTTGGTCGCCGGCAGTGTCGGCCGGTGGTCGTGCGCGCGGGGGCGACTCAGGCGAGCCCTCCCTGGTGCTGGCGGCGTGTGGCGGATGGAGGGGATGAGGAAGCTGGCGATGGTCTCACTCTCACCTCGATCGTGAGCTAGCTAGGTTAGGTTAGGAAAAACTCTCGGGGTGGCCCAGCTTTGATTGGGCTTAAGTGGCCTCGGGTGTAGATGGGCTTGTTACGTGCAGATTTTTTGACCTGTGCAGAACTGGAGTACCGCACGTAGCCGTCGCACGTAGTTCTAAAAAAAAAATCCGTCGCACGTTGGAGCATGATGGAGGTGTTGTGCGCGAGATACGTGGTCGAAGTTGTGAACGAAGGGTCGAAAATCAGTAATGCTACACTTACGTAGAGATAGTTACGTACTTCACGTAATTAGCAACGTGGCTAATGATCATTGGGGAAGGGGGAGGAAGGGGCCCCACCCACCTGAAAATCAGGAGGGGCAGAGAAGTATATTTAGAAAGATTACGTAAACCCTTTCGTAGCTGTACGTGGATATATAATTATCGGTCGAAAATATAGAGATGCCGAACGGTGATGCGCCAGCCACTGCATGGCATCGGCCAAGAAAAAAAAGCATCTAACTGTAATGCACTCTTGCCATGGACGCAAACCAAACCAAGGAGGAAATGAAGACAACTTGACGAGGTGCACCAGCAGCAACCGCTCATGTTGGCAAGATTCTGCACGAACCTTGTTGGTGGATTCATCCACCTCTAAGCATGCATCGAACTTCGGGTCATAAAATTTATTTTATGTGTTGTTGGCCATTCTAGCTAGCCTTGCGTGGAATTTGGTGATTCCAAAGACGACCTTGATTCTCCATTGGAAAAAAAGGAAGACGACCGTGAATCAAGGTAGTCAGAATCCCGATTCAACTGCTAGAATCCTACGACTTCACGATCCTAAGAAAGCATGCCGATCCAAATCCCACTATGAATCCGGATCAGGTAGAATCCATGTTGAATCGCGATCCAAATCATAGAATCATGTACAAAACTGTACAATCCCGTCTATGCTATGGACTACATGCGATTCTACTAACTTATCTAAGCCGTTTGTTTAGTTGTAGAAAAATAATATGCCATCATCCAAACCCCTTTTCATATATCTCATGGACCCTTATTCCCCTCCCAAGTCCAAACGCTCAGCCGCAGACACCTTTGATCCAGCTCTCAGAAACCCTATATTGAAATTGAGGATCAGGCTTGTCGACATATGGAATTGGCGTGAAAAGGAGGATGCTTCAAGATTGATCGGAGAAGGAGAGCAAGAGCCTTCAAGGTTTGGCATTGTAGGTCAGATAGACAAGTGATCGACTATTCACACACTCTAAAAAGAACATTAGTAAATTTCATGCATTGAAGGTTTAAATGTCGTTCTATATATTTCCCTCTCATATATGTTCCATACATGCGAGCTACATGGTAGGTTAGCCATAAAAAGAAGTGGAATACAACTAGCATTGATGTGTATGTTCTTTGCTTCATATTTAGTGTCAAAACTCTATAGAATCCATATAAATTTTTTGTGTGCATACAAAATATCTTATTTGAGTAAATCTAGTAGAATCCTCGATTTCACGACTCGATCTTACGACTCGACTCTGTCTGAGGAAAACCGATCGAGTCCGAATCCCGACTCTGACTACCTTGTCGTGGATCAATGTTGATGCTTGTAAATTTTTCCTACAAGCATTTTAGTCTAAGAAACATATATATTTGACCTTTTGTGAACACGGTTACACTATTTTGCAGATTTGATGATTGATTTTCACACACTTAAATAATTCGTATAGTAATTTACTGTTGCGATGTGGAGTTCAAAAATATGATAATATTTTTTGTTCATGCACAGGGCAGAAGGTTGCATTCTGAGTTGTTTTATTAAAACCTGAATTTAGTATTCAAGAAAAATGCAAGGCTATTATATATAACTTTATTGGATATATATATATATAGCTACAAGTCCTCGCAAAAAAAAACTACAAGTCAAAATTTGACATATGTTCACTGCTCAAGCAAACAATTAAGTATGCATGTCACTTATTTTTAGATACGCATTACTAAGTTTCCTCTACTATAGTTGACTTCTCATGTTCTTGCACTCAGTTTTAATGGCAGGACAGGCTGCTTAAGCTTTTGTTCTCATGGTAAATTGTTAATACTCCCTTTCTTTCTAAATATTTGTCTTTCTAAAAATTTCAACAAATGGCTACATATGAAACAAAAATGAGTGAATCTACACTCTAAAATATGTCTATATACATCCGTATGTGGTAGTTGATTTGAAATCTCTAAAAAGAAAAATATTTAAAAACGGAGGGAGTAAGTTATAGGTGTGTGAAATCAAATTTATAAGGTAGTGTGGCCAAAGCTTACCAAGACAGTCAAATTTACTAGGTCGGCTAGCCGAAGCTTACGAAGATAAGCGGACGAACATCCACTCTTGAGAATTCTCGTAAGTTTTTATATTTCTACCACATTTGGGCCGCCTGATTCTCGCACTTTATGTTATGCTCTTTTACTAGAAATGTGAGAGTGTTATTTCTCCCGTTGCAATGCATGGGCACTTTTGCTAGTTATTTGTATGTACGTATTTAGTTCAGACTCCAGCTTTTCCTTTTTCCATCTTGTTTTGATTGTCTGGCCTATTCCAATATACGTATAGTATTGCATCCGGACTCTGGCTTTACGTTTTTCCATCGTGTGTTTGCTTGTCGGGCCGATTCCAATACCGTAAGCCTGGCTATTTTTTTTTTACTCTGGCCAGAAACATATGAGATCGTTTTCTATCGTTTTAATAATATAATAGATAGATATAACATAACTCCTCGAACAAATTTTGTATGTTCGAGCAATATGACTGGACTACCTGGTTTATGGACATAATGAATATTTCTTACATTCCAAAATGGTATCTAGAAACACTCCACCTTCTTGGTTCGGAGGCCGGAGCCGAAAGTCTGCGATGGCAAATTTTCACATGTTCGGTTGGAGATGAAGTTCAAGAATAAAAGTACATTGTTACATCGAAACGAACACCTACTCTTTATCTATACCATCTACAAGAATATCTAAACTACAGTCTTCTTTGCGAGTACTTCGCAGCTATCATCACTTGGTCATATACCAAGTTCACGGGAATCTCTTTCTCGTCGGGTCCCTGAGGTCCAGTTTGGGCCATATGATTCGGATCGAGTCCGGTGTAGTGCGTTTTCATCATCGCCCACGCCTCTCGTGCACCTTCCCGGCATGCGGACGCCTTCCACAGCTCGAAACGGCGTCGGGCACCTTTGAACAGGTTCGCCAACCCCTCCATACTTTCTGGAGGGGCATCGGATGGCCATAAGGCCTTTGCCATACTTCTCATAGCTTTCCGGGCCCGTTCATGCACCACAGACAATTCCTTAAGCGCGTCGCCTCGAAATCCAGATACTTCAGGGCGACCGTTAACAGACCTGCAACAACACAGTTGTGATAATCCGAACTATGGGATACTATAAAGTCCTTTGGATGGTTCAAAAGGTCATATCAAATATGCCGCCTTCCAACTTCTTATTTTCTTTCTGCATGGCCGATAACTGAGCCTTTAAGCTCATTATCTCTTTGGCTTGTTTATCTTTTTCCACCTCAAGCTTGTTGTTTTGATCGGTGGTCATTGTGGCTTTCTTCATCTCCACCAGCTCCATGGTGGCGGCCCTCAGCTTCGTCTGATTAGTTTTCAGCTCATGGGATAGCGCATTGTTCTTCTCCCTAAGAACCTGCAGGTCGTAACGATCCTTAAAATGGTTGGCTTAATGATGTGGCTTGAAGCTACGTCGGTATTTCCCCAAAGAGGAAGGGATGATGCAGCACAACGACGGTAGGTATTTCTCTCAGTGATGAAACCAAGGTTATCGAACCAGTAGGAGAACCAAGCAACAATACGTAAACGACACCTGCACACAAATAAAAAATACTCGCAACCCGACGTATTAAAGTGGTTGTCAATCCCTTTTGGGTAACGGCGCGAGAAATTGGCAAACAAACGTGAATAAATTGTAGTAGATTGATAGATCGAAAACCAAATAAAATAAATAAGAATAAATTGCAGCAAGGTATTTTTCTATTTTTGGTTTAATATATCTGAAAATAAAAGCAAAGGAAAATAGATTGCAAAGGCAAATAATATGATTAAGAGACCCGGCGGCCATAGGTTTCACTAGTGGCTTCTCTCGAGAAAAATAGCAAACAGTGGGTAAACAAATTACTGTTGGGTAATTGATAGAACTTCAAATAATCATGACGATATCCATGCAATGGTCATTGTATAGGCATCACGTCCAAAATTAGTAGACCGACTCCTGCCTACATCTACTACTATTACTCCACACATCGACCGCTATCCAGCATGCATCTAGTGTATTAAGCTCACGGAGAAACGGAGTAATGCAATAAGAACGATGACATGATGTAGACAAGATCTATTTATGTAGAAATAGACCCCATCGTTTTTTCCTTAGTAGCAACGATACATACGTGTCGGTTCCCCTTCTGTCACTGGGATCAAGCATCGTAAGATCGAACCCACTACAAAGCACCTCTTCCCATTGCAAGATAAATGGATCAAGTTGGCCAAACAAAACACAAATATCGGAGAAGAAATATGAGGTTATAAGCAATGATGTATATAAAAGATAAAAGAAACTCCAATAACTTTCATGGATAAAAAGATAGATCTGAGCACAAACTCAAAGTTCATCGGATCCCAACAAACACACTGCAAAAGAGTTACATCATATGGATCTGCAAGAGACCATTGTATTGATAATCAAACGAGAGAGAGAGGAAGCCATCTAGTTACTAACTACGGACCTGAAGGTCTACAAAGAACTACTCACGCATCCTCGGAGATGCACTAATGGAAGTGGTGAACCCCTCCGTCATGGTGTCTAGATTGGATCTGGTGGTTCTGAACTCTGCGGCGGCTGGAATTGATTTTCGTCGACTCCCCTAGGGTTTCTGGAATATTTGTGTATTTATAGAGTAAAGAGGCGGTACAGGGGGCACCCGAGGTGGGCACAACCCACCAGGGAGCGCTTGGGCCTCCAGGTGCGCCCTGGTGGGTTGTGCTCCCCTCGGAGCATCCCCGGGTGCTTCTTTGGCCCATTGGTTGTCTTCTGGTCCAAAAAAATCCACAAAAGGTTTTGCTGTGTTCGGACTCCATTTGATATTGATTACCTACGATGTAAAAAACATGCAAAAAAAACAACAACTGGCACTTGGCACTATGTCAACAGGTTAGTACCAAAAAATGATATAAAATGATTATAAACCATCCAAGATTGATAATATAACAGCATGGAACACTCAAAAATTATAGATACGTTGGAGACATATCACCTAACCGCTTCAAGTCTTGGGGGCTACTGGGATACATCTATTAATTTTGCACAAACTATTACCTGCATATCCTTTGAAAACAGTTGAGTAACTCCAGCAAGTCCGTCCCGGGCGGCTCGGATATATTCATGCACGGAGCTGAGTGCGGTAAATTCCTGTTCGGTGAAAACTGGAGCGTGCATGGCCTCTTTCAGTCAATGATGATTCCTCACGCTTTCCACCTCAGAATTCGTGACGGATACGTCATCCGAATCCTCGTGAGGGGGCGGATCCGGCACTGTATCAGCTCTTGTCCTAGTTGACAAGTCCGGTGCCAGATTAGCTGATATCCGGCTAGCAGGGCGTTTCCCCACGGTCTGCCACTTGCTCCTCCTGAAATAAAGGTAGAGGAGAGATTTAACAATCCGATCTCATGCTTAGGCACATATTAAAGGACATACCTCTTTGAAGAGGGAGGAGGCTCGACGGTGCTCCCAATTTCCTTTCGCTTTGAACGATCGCCCTGCGTAGATGCCGCTCTTGATGGAGTGTGGCTTGCCGAGCGCTGATCCTATGAAGTACAGTTTAGTGTAATGGATAAGGTGCAAGTAAGGGCTTCTTTTTGAGGAAGATTTTTGAATACTTACAATGGAGAAAGGGTAAAGACGGGGGTAGTCGGCCGTAATGGCCACTTCTGAGCCATCAAGGCTCGCCTGGTAAAATAACCCATCATCGAACTCTATGTATATATCCAGATCCTCGTGGAAGCCGGGGTCTTCATTGCGAGCATGATCTTCTAGTTGTGGGAAGGGACAATGAATGTTCTCGACCTCCTTCCTCCATGACTGTTTCAAGGCAACAAGAACACTTTGGTTAGCATGCCTCAATAACGAGGTAAAACAATGCTGATAATCAAGAACATACCCATTCAATGGGGTTGTACTTGGAAAAGCCTTCTCAGCAGTTTAAGCGAGGAAGTCTTCTTTCTCCCCCTTATACAGATCAGCCAGGATTATGGCCAATTCGGTTGGGGTATCCGGGCCCTTGCATCTGTAACGAGATGCGTCGTCCTCTCCGTTGTAACACCATAACAGAGTTACTCTGGACTGAAGGGGCTGAATACATCGTTTTATTGCGATGGCCATGACTTCAACTATCGAGAGCTCGGAATGAGCAAGCAATCAGACCTTGCCGACCAACCTCTTTACTTCCGCACTGTCTTCTTCCTTGGGACTCCGGGAGCGCCAATTGAAGTGTTTCTTCAAAGGAGCATTGGAGAATTCGGGGATGCCGTGCCGAACTGGGTCCGGAAGTGGGACGTACTCAATGTAAAACCATTCCGAAGACCATTCCTGTGATACCTCCTTGGGAGTTCCAACAGGGTAGCCTCATCCGGCTATGCGCCATACTTCGGCTCCGCCACTTCAAATATGGAACCACCTCCATGACGAGGGACGAGGCAAAAGAACTTTCTCCATAGTTCAAAATGGCCTTGCAACCCAGAAACAGTTCACAGAGAGCGACAAAGCCCGAGATGTGTAGAATCGAACCTGGGGTGAGGTTGCACAGCTGGATCCCGTAGAACTCTAACATACCCCTGAAAAGGATGGATCGGAAACCCTAAGCCTCGCGGAAGAAACGAAACAAAGCACACCCTCTCCTCCTTGTTGGGGTTGGGGAAATTTTATCCTAGCACATCATTGCCGATCGAAGCTAATCCCGCTCGCACAGAGACTAGATCTGTGAGAGGGGGATATCCCTGTGTCTGAAGTCAACTCAACTGAAGATGAGACATTGAGCACCTCCGCCAGTCACCCTCTTGAGGGCCATGATGGCGCGAAGAAGAGCTAGGAGCACTGGCCTTGCTTTGAAGTTTCTCGTGGCTGGTCCTGATGTTCTCTGCACGACGTGGATGGAATTTGGGGATCTAACCTCTTTATATAGGCATTGTTACTGTGTGGTCAGGGGCGTATTTGTAAAAAGTTATTATGGGACGTTCGCATTCGCCCAGTTCGTGGAAATCGAGGCGGCGACAGGAAGAAGTCATAAAGGCAGAACGTGAAGGTCAGGGCCGACTGTTATCCGCCAGAGGTGTGATGAAAAACTTGCCTTCAAAAGCCGAAGACATAAGCCGGATACTTGATACGTCTCTGTCGTATCTATAATTTTTTATTGTTCCATGCCAATATTCTACAACTTTCATATACTTTTGGCAACTTTTTATACTATTTTTGGGGACTAACATATTGATCTAGTGCCCAGTGCCAGTTCCTGTTTGTTGCATGTTTTTTGTTTCGCAGAAAATGCATATCAAACAGAGTCCAAACGGGATAAAAATGGACGGAGATTATTTTTGGAATATATGTGAAATATGGGATGAAAAATCAACGCGATATGTGCAGATCTTGGAGCGTCTTTTGCATTTAGTTTTCATTTTTCTTTTATGCACCATGCTTGTATGAGATAGTCCTTGCTTGATTTATAGAATGCTCTATGCACTTCACTCTTATCTTTTGAGTATGGCTTTATAGAATGCTTCATGTGCTTCACTTATATCATTTGAAGTTTGGATTGTCTATTTCCCTTCACATAGAAAACCGCCATTTGTAGAATGCTCTTTTGCTTCACTTATATTTGTTAGAGCGTGGGCATATCTTTTGTAGAAAGAATTAAACTCACTTGCTTCACTTATATCTATTTAGAGAGATGACAGGAACTGGTCATTCACATGGTTAGTCGTAAAATCCTACATAAAACATGTAGATCACTGAATATGATATATTTGATTCCTTGCAATAGTTTTGCGATATAAAGATGGTGATATTAGAGTCATGCTAGTGGGTAGTTGTGGATTAGTAGAAATACTTGTGTTGAGGTTTGTGATTCCCGTAGCATGCACGTAGGGGCATTATTTAACGAAGTCGGAGCATTATTTAACGTAGTTTTGCGATATAAAGATGGTGATATAAAGATGGTGAACCGTTATGTAACAAAGTCGGAGCATTATTTATTTATTGATTGTCTTCCTTATGAGTGGCGGTCGGGGACGGGCAATGGTCTTTTCCTACCAATCTATCCCCCTAGGGGCATGCCTAGTAGTACTTTGCTTCGAGGGCTAATAAACTTTTGCAATAAGTATATGAGTTCTTTATGACTAATGTGAGTCCATGGATTATACACACTCTCACCCCTCCATCATTGCTAGCCTCTTCGGTACCGTGCATTGCCATTTCTCACCTCGAGAGTTGGTGCAAACTTTGCTGGTGCATCCAAACCCCGTGATATGATATGCTCTGTCACACATAAACCTCCTTATATCTTCCTCAAAACATCCACCATACCTACCTATCATGGCATTTCCATAGCCATTCCGAGATATATTGCCATGCAACTTCCATCATCATCATATACATGACTTGAGCATTTATTGTCATATTGCTTTACATGATCGTAAGATAGCTAGCATGATGATATGTCTCCAACGTATCTATAATTTTTGATTGCTCCATGCTATATTATCTACTGTTTTGGACATTATTGGGCTTTATTATCCACTTTTATATAATTTTTGGGACTAACCTATTAACCGGAGGCCCAACCCAGAATTGTTGTTTTTTGCCTGTTTTAGGGTTTCGAAGAAAAGGAATTTCAAACGGAGTCCAAACGGAATGAAACCATCGGGAACGTGATTTTCTCAACGAACAAGACCCAGGAGACTTGGACCCTACGTCAAGACACAAAAGAGGAGGCCATGAGGTAGGGGGGCGCGCCTACCCCCCTCCCCCCCGGCGCGCCCTCCACCCTTGTGGGCCCCCTGTTGCTCCACCGACGCACTCCTTCCTCCTATATATGCCTACGTACCCCCAAACGATCAGATACGGAGCCAAAACCCTAATTCCACCGCTGTAACTTTCTGTATCCACGAGATCCCATCTTGGGGCCTGTTCCGGAGCTCCGCCGGAGGGGGCATCGAGCACGGAGGGCTTCTACATCAACACCATAGCCCCTCCAATGAAGTGTGAGTAGTTCACCTCAGACCTATGGGTCCATAGTTAGTAGCTAGATGGAGAACTATTCGATATACAATGTTCTCCCCCTCTCTTGTGGAGAACTACTCGATATAATCTTCTTTTTGCGGTGTGTTTGTTGAGACCGATGAATTGTGGGTTTATGATCAAGTCTATCTATGAAAAATATTTGAATCTTCTCTGAATTCTTTTATGTATGATTGGTTATCTTTGCAAGTCTCTTCGAATTATCAGTTTGGTTTGGCCTACTAGATTGATCTTTCTTGCAATGAGAGAAGTGCTTAGCTTTGGGTTCAATCTTGCGGTGTCCTTTCCCGGTGACAGTAGGGGCAGCAAGGCACGTATTGTATTGTTGCCATCGAGGATAACAAGATGGGGTTTTCATCATATTGCATGAGTTTATCCCTCTACATCATGTCATCTTGCTTAAGGCGTTACTCTGTTTTCATTAACTTAATACTCTAGATGCATGCTGGATAGCGGTCGATGAGTGGAGTAATAGTAGTAGATGCAGGTCTACTTGTCTACTTGTCTACCTGTCTACTTGTCTCGGACGTGATGCCTACATACATGATCATACCTAGATATTCTCATAACTATGCTCAATTCTGTCAATTGCTCAACAGTAACTTTCCCCAAATTTCAAACAAGCGCGTCTCAAACCAAAACATTGTTCCCCCTTAGTTCCTCGCCTCCCTCCGTTTCCCCATTCATACCCCGTGGGCGTGAAACGCCCTCTCCACCAGCCGCGAAACCCCAACCTCCTCCATCCTCCACCCCATAGCGGCCAATCCACCGCCGCCCTCCTCCATCACGCCGGAGCCGGTACCCCGACATCGTCGTCCAACGCAACCGCAACCGCAACCGCAACCGCAACGCCCTCAAGGACTTAGCAGCTAAAGCCGAGGCAGAGCTTCCTCCACGACACCAACGCCGACGTGCGCCGTACCAGAACCACTCCGACCATGCCGTCCTGCGCCTCACTGATGCGGCTCCATTGTCGCAACCGTCCACCGCACCGGAGTTGTTCCCTCTACACCGTCGTTCACCGCCTCGGATCTGCTTCCCCGCCGCCGACAGATGGCCACCGCACCACACTCAACAACTTGGCCATGGGTTCGTCCAAGGCTGCACCGTCCTCCACAACTTCTGGTTTCCGGCGAACAACAAGAAGATCATCAGAAAAACAGAAGGAGGACACAACACTGCCAACAGAAAGAGGTACTCCTCTTCCCTTATTCATGCAAATCTTACGTCTCCGCTCACACCGTATTCATCCCACGAAAGAAACTAGTTGAGCGCTTCTTACTGCATCTTCTTCGTGATACTAAATGCACAAGGCTTCCTCGCTTTTACTATTTCACCTTTGCTAGAGGTCAGTAGCCCGCCTGGATTTCAATTCAGGGTCAGTCGAACCGCAATTAAAAGAAGCAGCACTCGCTTAGGCGCGCGGAGCACCTAGTCCGCCTGTTCCCCGGGGAAGCGGTGCATCGGTGTCTATCATAGGGGTGTGAGGCGCAGGAGGTGCTTGCGCCTGACCTGGAGGTCGGCGGGGCTTGAATGGATGGCCGGGGGGGGGGGGGCCAAGCACGGCGGTGCGGTGAGGTCGAGAGGAGGGCGCAGGCAGGGGAGGAATACTGGGCCGGTGGTCGCTGGCGTTTCGAGGAAGATCGTCAACACTGACTGGCCGGAGGTAGATGAAGGAGATCTGCCCGTTCTTTGTACATCGGACAGTGCAAAAAAAATGGACTGACCTATTTGCTTTCAGTCGACTGTTATTTTCATACAATCCTGTTGTAATTTAGTGTGCCATGCATGTTGTAGAGCTATCATATGTCTCCCATCATTTATTTCTCACCGACCTGTTGTCTGCTACCTTTACACTGTACTAATTGTGCACACACTTCACCCATACTCACACTATTGTTTTTTATGCATGGGTATTTCAGACTCTGACGCAGTGTTGATGCATGCAGAAAAGAAAAGACAAAAGTCGCTCCAGTGTAATTCGAAGATAAGCACTAAGTGTTTCAGCGCTCTAATGGGTGCAGTGTCAGCAGTTGGAGACATTAAACGTAGCTCTGCAGTTGATGATCTCAATTGCCACACACAACCATCCCAGGTGCTTGCTTTAACTTCGCGTTGTCAAATGTGGTTGCATGTTGCATGTGGTGTCTAGCTTGTATTGCTTCCAATTTGGTTAAATTGCATCTGGTTACTTTACACATTATACCTTTGATAATGACATGCCTTCCTGTTTTTGATACATACTACATATGTCTATTGACCATGTTCGTACATCAAACTAATGCTCTTTTGTATCCCTCGTCAATCACTTATGATGAGATAGTTACCCGAGTTGGTTACTATGAGACGCCCTACTCGTTTAAAGAGTGCAGTGTCATCCTCCCCACATGATTCTCAAGAAACAACAAGGCTAAATGAAGATAGTCAACGTAGCTCTCTAGTTGATCACCGCAATTCCCCCACACCACCATCGCAGGTGCTTGCTCTTACTTGGCAGTGTGATATGTGGTTGCATGTTGCCCATGGTGTGTACCTTGTAATGCTTCTAATTAGGGTAAATTGCATGTCCTTAGCTTACACATTATACATGTGAATATGACACGCCTTCCTGTTTTTGGTACATACTAGATCTGCCTATCACACCATGTTCTTACATCAAACTACTGTTCTTGTGTATCCTGCGTCTATCGCTTATGATGAGACAGTCACCCGCGTGGGTTAATATGAGACGCAATACTCTTATAAAGAATGCAATTTCATCCTCTCCACATGATTCTCAAGAAACAGCAAGCCTAAATGAAGATATTGAACGTAGCTCTGTACCTGAAGACCGCACTTCCCCTACACCACCATCACAAGTGCTTGCTCTAACTTCGTAGTGTGATATGTAGTTGCATGTTGCATACGGTGTCTAGCTTGTAATGCTTCTAATTAGGGTAAATTGCATCTGCTTAGTTTACACACTATACCTGTGAATATGACATGCCTTCCTATTTTTGGTACACACTACATCTATGTGTTAACCTTGTTCTTACATGAAACTACCTCTCTTCTGTATCCTGCATCAATCACTTACGATGAGTCACCTTTATTCGTTGCATATTGCATATTATTTCTAGCCTGTTGCCATGTATTGCTTCTAATTTGGTCAAATACATTTGTTAGGGCACCCTTTTAATTTGGCAGAGTGATATTGGTTTCATATTTCATATGGTTTCTAGCTTGCATCGATTCTAACAAGTTCAAGCACCTTGTGCTTACTTTACACTTTATACATCATACATGTCAATATGTCACGCTGTCCTGTTTTTCATACATATTCCATCCTCCTATCATGCGGCTGCCTTACATGAAAGTAGTGTTCGTCAGTATCATGCATCAATGAGTTCTGAAAAGCAAATTTTATTCCTTTTTCTTGTGGGTTTGACTTGACAAGGCAAAATCAAGAAAGAGGAAGGAAAAGAGTAAGGAAGGAGATGATGGTGGTCCTCTGTAGCAACGCAAACGGAGCATCTGTACCGATTCTCCTTGTACTGATAGTGCATTACAAGGTCCAAGTCTCCGCTCCCCTACTCCACCATCCAAGGTGATTGCTCTAACTTGGCAGTGTGATATCTGGTTGCATGTTGCATATGGTGTCTAGCTCGTATTGCTCCTAATTAGTGTAAACTGCTTCTGCTTAACTTACACATGATACATGTGAATATGACACACTTTCCTATTTTTGGTACATACTATATCTGTCTATCACACCATGTTCTTACATGAAACTACTCTTCTTGTGTATCCTGCATCAGTCACTTATGATGGGACACCTTTAAGTTGGCAGTGTGATATTGGTTTGTGTCTTGAATATGATTTCTAGCATGTATTGCTTCTAGTTTGATGAACGCCACCTATGACAAAACAGTTTTAACTTGGCAGAGTGATATTGATTGCACCTTCCATATGGTGTCTTGCAGTGTTTCTAATTTGTTGAAGTGCCTTCTGCTTAGTTACCACATCATAGGTGTGAATATGTCAAGCCATCCATTTTTTCGTACATATTCCATCCTCGTATCATGACTTTGCCTTTCATCAGAGTAGTGTTCATCAGTATCATGCATGAATGAGTTCTAAAGAGCAAATGATATTCCTTTTTCTTGTCGGTATGACCTCACAATGCAAAATCAGTAAAGCTGAAGGAAATTGGCAAGGCATTGGATGATGGTGGTCCTTCCGAGCAACTGAAACGGAGGTTCTCTACAGATTCTACTCCGCCATCCTCCCAACAAGATTCGCAAGACAACGCAAGGCTAGACAGTCAATGTAGATGTGTAGATGATGAGCACATCTCCCCTACTCCACCATCACATGTGCTTGCTCTAACTTGGCACTATTATATGTGGTTGCATGTTGCGTATGATGTCTAGCTTGTATTGCTTCTAACTTTGTTGAATTGCATCTGCTTACTTTACACCTAATGCCTGTGAATATGACATGTGTTCATGTTTCTACATCAGACTACTACTCTTGCATATCCCGCATCAGTCACTTATGATAAGGCACCTTTAAGTCGCCACTGTGATATTGGTTGTGTCTTGCATATGATTTCTAGCATGTACCGCTTCTAATTTGTTGAAACGCCATACAGTTTGAACTTGGCAGAGTGATATTGGTTGCATCTTTCATATGGTGTCTAGCTTGCAGTGCTTCTAATTTGTTGAAATGCCTTCAGCTTAGTTACCACATCATAGGTGTGAATACGTCACACCATCCTGTTTTTCATACATATTCCACCCTCGCATCATGTGTTTGCCTTTCATCCGAGTAGTGTTCGTGAGTATCATGCATGAATGAGTTCTGAAGAGCAAATTTTATTCCCTTTTCTTATCGGTTTGACTTCACAATGCAAAATCATTATAGCTGAAGGAAATTAGTCTGGAGGTGGATGATGGTGGTCCTTCGGAGCAACTCAAACAGGGGGTCTCTACAGATTCTACTCCGCCATCCTCCCAACAAGATTCGCAAGACAACACAAGGCTGGACAGTCAACGTAGCTGTGTAGATGATGAGCACATCTCCCCTACTCCACCATCACATGTGCTTGCTCTAACTTGATACTATTATATGTGGTTGCATGTTGCGTATGATGTCTAACTTGTATTGCTTCTAACTTGAATTGCATCTGCTTACTTTACGCATAATGCCTGTGCATATGACACATGTTCCTGTTTCTAGAACATACGTGTACATGATGAGCACATCTCCCCTACTCCACCATCACAGGTGCTTGCTCTTACTTGGAACTGTTATACGTGGTTGCGTTTTCCGTATGATGTCTAGTTTGTATTGCTTCTGATTATGTTGAATTGCATCTGCGTAGCTTACAACTTATACCTGCAACGATCACTTACCCATAAGACACATTTAACTTGGGACCGTGATGTAGGTTGCATCTTGCATTGTCTTCTAGCTTGTACTGCTTCTAATTTCTTGAAATGGCACTTACGACGAGACACTTTTTACCTGATAGAGTGATATTGGTTGCATGTTCATATGGTGCCTAGCTTTTATTTCTTCTAATTTTGTCGAAATGCCTTCCGCTTACTGTTTTTTCATACATATTCCATCCTCCTATCATACGTGTGAATATGAAACGCTGTCTTTTTTTGTATATATTCCATCCTCCTATCCTGCGCTTGCCTTACATCAAAGTAGTGTTCGTCTGTATCATGCATCAACCAGTTATGCAGAGCTAATTTTATTCATCTTCTTGTGGTTTTGACTTCATAAGGCAATATCAGAAAATAGGAAGGAAAAGAGTAAGTTAGGGGATGTTGGTGGTCCTCCGCACCGACGCAAAGAGAGACTCTCTAGATTTTCCACTGCTACTGCTAATGAAGTTGAAGTCCCAAGTCTACATGATGAGTTCATCTCCCGTACTCCACCATCGCAGGTGCTTGCTCTAAGTTGACAGTGTGATAATTGGTTTCATGTTGCATATGTTTTCTAGCCTGTATTTCTTCTATTTTGATTAAATTGCACCTGCCAAGTTTATACGTTATACATGTGCATATGACATGGCTTTCTGTGTCTAGAATACACTGCATCTATCTATCATACCATGTTCTTACATCAAAGTACTGCTGTTGTGTATCCCACATCAGTCACTCATGATTGGACGCTTTTAACATGGCAGTTTGATAGTGGTTGCATCTTGCATTGATTTCTATGTTGTACTGCTTCTAATTTTTCGAATTGCCACTTATGACAAGACACTTTTAACTTGGCAGAGTAATATTGGTTGCATCTTTCATATGGTGTCTAGCTTGCATTACTTCTATTTTCTTGAAAAATCCTTCTGCTTAGTTTGCACATCGTAGCTGTGAATATGTCATGCCATCATGTTTTTCTTACATATTCCATCCTCATACGGTTGTCTTACATCAAAGTATTGCTTGTCTGTATCATGCATCAATGAGTTCTGAAGAGTGATTTTATTCTTTTGTGTTGTGGGTACAGCTTGACATGGCAAAGTCAAAAAAGAGCAAGGAAAATAATATATAGTAGGGAGTGCTGTTACTCGTCGGGTGAAACGGAAAAGGTTCTGCCGTCGAGATTCTGCTGGTACTTATAGTGTAGTAGAAGGTCCAAGTCCACTGGCTAAATCTACAAACACAGTATCACCTGCTCCACTAGCTGCAGCATCCGCTTCAACTGTACCAGCATCTCAACCAGTTACTCGTTCGGTTGCTCCGGAACTGGCCAGTTCCCAAGCTGCCTTCACACCTAACACTACTTCTGAAGCACTTCTGACACCACAGGACTTGGCAAGATCAGATGAACCTCATGAGCATCAACACCAAGACGGTACCTGACCGAGTCAAGTTGAAGTTGCATGCTCCTTTATATGTACTCTCACAGTTTGATGTACACTAACACTTTCCATATTCATTCTTGAACTAGCACCACGGTGCAAGCGGAAATAGACATCAGGGATAATGCTTGACAGATTAA
The DNA here is from genome assembly GCF_003073215.2 of Triticum urartu. Lineage (NCBI taxonomy): Eukaryota > Viridiplantae > Streptophyta > Magnoliopsida > Poales > Poaceae > Triticum > Triticum urartu. Next base: position 701,616,952 of record NC_053028.1, read on the forward strand.
CAAAATCTAAAGGAGGAAGAATGGAGATCCATTTTGAGGCAGGTTTAAAAAGGCCACGTGATGCTACAGAGTCAGCCAAGTTAGTATCAGAGGCAGCCGTTGCCGTTAGGTGTCATGCACGTATCCTCCCAACGTGGATCCAGTATAGGAATGAGAAAGACAATACCTAGTTTAACACGTTCCTTGACCATTTATCCGTAAGTAATGTTATTCATCGCAATTAGTAATATTGTCTTGCTCTGTCCCATACTTTCTAGCTTCCTCCTAATAAGACTCACATTCTTTCTTGAACAGATGAGGTTCAAGTTGGATCCGAAAGATGATGCAACTAAAAAAGCATGCACTCATGTTTTTCAGTCTGCTCTGCGACAGTATTGGTACCACCTTAGAAAATCTCACTTTGAAGGCAAGGCTAACAATGAAATCGCTCAAACATCTTCAGTGGAATATATTACAGATGAAGACTGGACATCCCTCGTGAAACACTGGTCTGATCCAAAGTATCAGGTAGGCTATATGTATTTGATCAGACCACATATTGAACTTGTATTTATGTATGTGCCTTACCAGCATATCTTCTTCTAGGCTAACTATTTGAAGAACAAAACCAACTGTTCTAAAGTGAAATTCCAACAGACAGCAGGATCTCCTAGCTATATTGCACACTGCGAGGCTCTTGTAAATAGCTGCTACTTCCTTCTTCTTTTTGTGCCATATTATCATATCTATATTGACTTATTCCAAATACAGAGGAAAGCCCGTGCGGAACAAAAAGAACCTGAACCGAATGCAGTGCAAGTCTTCAAGGATTGCCACACCAGCAAGACGAAGGGCATGAGCACACCAGTTCAAGCCGATGTTGTAAGTCCTTACTCCTCCTGCCTTGAACTGATTGGTATTGTGATGTGTTCATTTAACTACTTGGTTTGCAGACAATGTCAGTTACTCTGTTCACTTTTATTCACAGTTGTCTTAACGTATCATTTCACCTTACATGGTTTAAAAGAGATGAAGGATATTCTTTTGGTCTTGATTTGTAATCTAGTTGTTATGTTCACGTGCGCACACAATGATAAAATAGCCTGTTTGTTTTATATCTGTTTCCCCATGATATGAATGATGTCATACTATGTTCATCCTACTTTAAACCATGTCTTTTTATCCTTAGATGTCAAAGAATGTGAGGAAATAGACGATACAGTAGGCATGCTACATAGACATATGTTCCGAAAGTGATTTTATTATGTAGTTGGCACTACAATACATGCTAATGTATTACAGTAGTTCACCAAAATAAGTTATGTATAAACGTTTAACCTACTTTGTTTGTTTTTGTCTCATTAGTTACTTATCTGGTACACTAATCTACAAGTTCAAACTTTCAGGAAGCTATGGAACAAATGATTGAACAACCACAACCACCTGAAGGTGACGATGCTACTACAGGCACAATGTCACCTATTGCTACAGTGCGTCAGTATCTCTCCACTAACAGTGCAAAAATCACCTTCCTGCGTAATTCTGGGTTGGTTGTCAAGGTAACCTCGTCCAAATCGGCTACTGAACAAAATCTTCCTGCTAGACAGAGTGATATATCTATGCTCCAGACACAAGTCCAATCCCTAATGGACGTTGTTTCGGAAACAAGAATAGTGGTTGAGAAATGTCGTCAAGATATGAATGGTTTTGAAACCAGACTATCAGACATTCGCTTTGTTGTTCAAGAGCAATGGCAGAAAAAGGTGGAGATCGTGCTGCTCCACCAGATTCTACAGCCTGAAACATTAGCACTCAGGTCAAATGATCTGTGCTTCTATACATCTGATGGTGCTTTTATCTGGAAGGACTGTAAACTTTATGCCAACAGGCCTTTTGTTGTATGGTTGGAATTTATTTTGTTGTGATACAACATTTATGATGCTGCCTCAGGCTGCAGTAATTACGACGCTATTTTTGTATAGTGTAGGTTTATCTTAGTAATGTATTCGGCCGAAAGCTTCGTAGGAGCCCAACATGCCAACATTCGTCGGGCCCATTCCAATTGGGCTAAAAACGATTACGGGCCGAAATTGGCATGTAGCCCACTAAAAATATCTGGGCCTAAATCATCATAAGATTTCATATTTTTCTGGTAGGCCTGTGCCCATAGTGGGCCTTTAACAGGCCTAAACATAATTTGGGCCCTCAGTAAAAATAGGCCGTTTATAGGTGTAAATATCTCGAGCCCATAAAAAACATGGGCCTTTAATAGACCGAAAGTGAGATTGGGCCCTGATTGTGCCAAATAACCTACTGGACTTAGCAGGCCGAAATGGTGGCCCATTTACGATGGGGATCTTTGACAGGCCGAAATTCGGACGAGACGTAAATGCGTCGACCTAATACACAGGCCTTTAACAGGCCGGAACTTTGGTTGGGCTAGATTATCGTCATTTTTATATGGGCCATTAATGGGCCCTATATGACGTTGGGCCACATATGGCCCATGGTTGACGTCCGGCATTAACAGGCCGAAAATGACAACAGGCCGAAAGTGGCCCAAAGCTATAATGGGCCTCTAATAGGCCGAATGTCAGACATGGCCGAATATGACCCAAATCCTTCACAGTCGTTTATGGGCCAAAAGTTTTGATGGCCTGTAAATGGGCCCAAATGAAGCAGGACCTTTAATGAGCCAGAAATACACCGGGCCGTAATTCGGCCCAATTACTTAGCGGACTGTTAACGGGCCAGAAGTGACCATGAGCTGCATTGATGACAAGTTTAGGACAGGCCGTTGATGGGCCGATTTGACAGAGAATGTTGGGCCTTTAGCTGGGTCGGCCCATTATGGTCTGCAGAATCTTGTCGGCCTTTAGCTGGGCCGGCCCATTGTGGTCCGCAAAATCTTGTGGGCCTTTAGCTGGGCTGGCCCATTATGGTCTGCAAAATCATGTGGGCCTTTAGCTGGGTTGTCCCGTTATGGTCTGCTAAATTTTGTGGGCCTTTAGCTGGGCCGGCCCATTATGGTCCGCTAAATCTTATGGTCCTTTGGTTGGGCCGGCCCATTTAAACTTTGTGGGCCACTTTTGGGCCGGTCCACGTGTGAACATTTCATAGGCCCATCTCGACCGTTGGATGAGTGACACCTGTGCCAACGCGGAGCTGACGCGTGGATCCGTCAGCCAATGAGAATTTTACACGTGGAAAATCGGCATTGGTCGTGGCTGTTAACGGGTTATCAGATCGGAAATCCGACCCGATAGCTTAACGGCGTTCCGTTACGGTGGATGCCACATGTCGATCACCCTTGACGAAAGCACTTCCGTGACGCGCGATTTATCGTCATGGAAGTGGACACTTCCGTGATGATAATTTTGGCAATGTCATGGAACGCTTCTACGACAGCACAGGTATGACTATCTTGATTCTGTCATAAATTTGTCATGGATGTACATGCATGACAGAAAACGCGACCTACTGTGACAAACACGTATCATCACGGAAGTGTATTTTTTTGTATTGAATAAGTCATACGTATTTAGAGAGAAATTTTTTTGCTTGCACCGATGACAACTTACTTAGAGGATCTTACTCAATCCATAGGTAGGTATAGTGGACTCTCATGGCAAACTGGTTTAAGGGTATTTGGAAGCACAAGTAGTATCTCTACTTGGTGCGATGAATTTGGCTAGCACGAGGGGGAATGGAAAGCTCAACCATGTTGGATGATCCATGACAATATAATTTATCTCAGATGTAAGAAAACATAACCCATTATATTGTCTTCCTTATCCAACATCAACTCTTTTAGCATGTCTTATTTTAATGAGTGCTCACAATCATAAAAGATATCCAAGATAGTATATCTATATGTGAAGACCTCTCTTTCTTTATTACTTCCTATTAATTGCAACGATGACCAAAACTATGTTTGTCAACCCTCAACAACTTTTATTCATCATACTTTTTCTATGTGAGCTCATTACTCTCCATAAGACTCACATGATCTCTTTGTTTCTTTTTATTTCTTTCTCTTTTCTTTTATTCACTTAAGATCTGGCAAAATAATCAAGCCCTTGACTCAACACTAATCTTTATTATATAGCTCACGGACTCGATTACATAGAAGAATTATAAAGCAAAACTCACGACTAGATCATACTAAGAACTTTTATTCTACTAGATCAAGATATTAACAAAAGGATCGAACTAAGAAAAATGGTAAAGATAAAAGTGATGGTGATACGATACCGGGGCACTCCCCCAAGCTTGGCAGTTGCCAAGGGGAGTGCCCATACCCATGTGGTTATGTCTCCTTTGTTGGTGAAGAAGGTGGAGTTGTTGATGATGGATAGTCGCACATTGAGCGTAGGAGGTCTTCTAACTTGCGGATAATGCCCTTGAGTACGATGATATGCTCCGTCAACAAAATATTTTCACGTGTGAGATACTTATTTTGTATATGAGCTAACTCAATCATCTTGAAAGCTTCGATCTCTGTTGGGGTAAGAAGATTGTGATCAAGTTGAAGGGTGTCTTCTGTTGCTGGAACTTGGTCCTCCATAGCCTTCTTGATCCTCCATATCCTTGTTGATCTCCATGGGTTCTTCTCTCTTCAGCTCTATCTTCATTAGCCAAGCATCGTTTCCCTCATGGTTGGAGGAGGAGGGAGACGACATAATGCCTGGCCTTGACAACCTTGACAGAAAACAGCTTGAAACAAAGACAGGTAATTTTTGCGTGATACGGGACTCAAAACCTCTGGGAGATTATATAATGAATTTTTACCGGCAAAATACGTGTCGTGTACGAAAATGGAGTCCGGAGAGCACACAGGTGCCCACGAGGTAGGGGGGCACGCCCAGGAGGGTAGGGCGCGCCCTCCACCCTCGTGGAGCCCTCGTCTCCTTCCCGGACTACTACTTATTTTTCTATTTTTCTATATATTCCAAAACAGAGAAATATTGCCTTAAAAACTATTTTGGAGTCGGTTTGCTTACCATACCACATACCTATTCCTTTTCAGAGTCTGAAACGTTCCGGAAAGTGTCCCTTATGTATTCCTCCGGGGTTACAGTTTCAATAATATTGGTTTCAACATTTATGGGATTACCTGAGATATAATGTTTGATTCTTTGACCGTTCACCACCTTTAGATTTGTGCCTTCGGAGTTATTGATTTTTATGGCACTGGAATGATAGACCTCCTCAATAACGTAAGGACCTTCCCATTTAGAGAGAAGGTTTCCTGCCAAAAATCTTAAACGAGAGTTGTATAGCAATACATAATCACCTACATTAAACTCACGCTTTTGTATTCTTTTGTCATGCCATCTTTTAACCTTTTCTTTAAACAACTTGGTATTTTCATAGGCTTGGGTTCTCCATTCATCAAGTGAGCTAATATCAAATAACCTCTTCTCACCGGCAAGTTTGAAATCATAATTGAGTTCTTTAATAGCCCAATGCTTTGTGTTCTAGTTCGAGAGGTAAGTGACATGCTTTTCCATAAACCATTTTATATGGAGACATACCCATAGGATTTTTATATGCAGTTCTATAGGCCCATAATGCATCATCAAGTTTCTTGGACCAATTTTTTCTAGATCTATTAACAGTCTTTTGCAAAATTAATTTGAGCTCTCTATTACTCAATTCTACTTGACCACTAGACTGAGGATGATAAGGAGACGCAATTTAATGATTAACATCATATTTAGCTAGCATTTTACGAAAAGCACCATGAATAAAATGTGAACCACCATTAGTCATTAAATATCTAGGGACTCCAGATCATGGAAAAATAACTTCTTTAAGCATTTTAATAGAAGTGTTATGATCAGCACTACTAGTTAGAATAGCTTCTACCCATAGTAACATAATCAACAGCAACTAAAATATGTGTATATCCATTAGAGGAAGGAAAGGGTCCCATATAGTCAAAGCCCCAAACATCAAATGGTTCAATAACGAGTGAATAGTTCATAGGCATTTCTTGACGTCTACTAATATTACCAATTCTTTGACATTCATCACAAGATAAGACAAACTTACGGGCATCCTTGAAGAGAGTAGGCCAATAAAAACCAGATTGCAATACCTTATGCGCAGTTCTATCTCCAGCATGGTGTCCTCCATAAGCTTCGGAGTGACACTTGCGTAGGATCTGTTCCTGTTCATGCTCAGGTACACAACGTCCAATAACACCATCTACTCCTTCTTTATAAAGATGTGGGTCATCCCAAAAGTAATGCCTCAAATCATAGAAGAACTTTTTCTTTTGCTGGTATGTGAAACTAGGTGGTATAAACTTAGCAACAATGTAATTAGCATAATCAGCATACCATGGAGCAGTATGAGAAGCATTTATGACATTTAATAGCTCATGAGGAAAGCTATCGTCAATAGGAAGTGGGTCATCAAGCACATTTCTAACCTAGACAAGTTGTCTGCAACGGGGTTCTCAGCTCCCTTTCTATCAACGATGTAAGTCAAATTCTTGTAGCAAGAGAACACATCTAATAAGTCTAGGTTTAGCATCTTTCTTTTCCATAAGATATTTAATAGCAGCATGATCAGTGTGAATAGTTACTTTAGAATCAACAATATAAGGTATGAACTTATCAGAAGCAAATACAACTGCTAAGAATTCTTTTTCAGTGGTAGCATAATTTCTTTGATCATTGTCTAGGGTTTTACTAGCATATTGAATAACGCTTAATTTTTTATCAACTCTTTGTGCTAGAACAGCACCTACAGCATAATCACTAGCATCACACATAATTTCAAAGGGTAAATTTCAATCAGGTGCTGAACAATAGGTGCAGAGATTAATGCTTTCTTAAGTATTTCAAATGCTTCTACACAATCATCATCAAAAACAAATGGTATATATTTTTGTAATAAATTAGTCAGAGGCCGAGAAATTTTTGAGAAGTCCTTAATGAACCTCCTATAAAATCCGGCATGACCAAGGAAACTTCTTATACCTTTGATGTCCTCGGGACATGGCATCTTTTCAATAGCATCAACCTTGGCTTTACCAACTTCAATACCTCTTTCAGAAACTTCGTGCCGCAAGACAATACCTTCATTAACCATAAAGTGGCACTTTTCCCAATTAAAGACAAGATTAGTTTCGTCACATCTCTGCAAATCTCGATCAAGGTTGCTCAAGCAATCATCAAAAGAAGATCCATAGACGGAGAAATCATCCATGGAAACCTCACAAATCTTTTCACGAAAGTCAGAGAATATAGCCATCATGCATCTTTGAAAGGTAGCAGGTGCATTACATAGACCAAAAGGCATGCGTCTATAAGAAAAAGTACCAAAAGGGCAAGTAAAAGTAGTCTTTGATTGATCTTTGGCTTACACAGGTATTTGGGAGAAACCAGAATATCCATCAGAAAGCAAAAATGTGTATGTTTGGATAATCTTTCTAGCATTTGATCAATAAAAGGTAAGGGGTAATGATCCTTTTTAGTTTCCTTATTTAATTTACGGAAATCAATTACCATCCTGTAACCTGTAATAATTCTTTGAGGAATCAATTCATCTTTATCATTAGGAACGACAGTAATACCTCCCTTCTTAGGGACACAATGGACAGGGCTTACCAACTGACTATCAGCAACGAGATAGATTATACCTGCCTCAAGGAGCTTTAGTATCTCCTTTCTTACCACTTCTTTCATTTTAGGATTCAGACGGCGTTGATGATCACGAACTGGTTTAGCATCTTATTCCAAATTTATTTTATGTTGACATAGAGTGGGACAAATGCCCTTAAGATCATCAAGAGTATACCCAATAGCAGCACGGTGCTTCTTCGGAGTTTTCAATAATCTCTCTTCCCCATGCTCTGAAAGGTTAGCACTAATAATAACAGGATATATCTTTTTCTCATCAAGATAAGCATTTTTAAGAATATCAGGTAACAGTTTAAGCTCAAACACAGGATCACCCTTGGGTGGAGGAGGATCCCCTAGGATTTCAACAAGTAAATTGTGTTTCAGAATAGGTTCCTGTTTAAAGAATACTTCATCTATTTCCCTTCTTTCATTCATAAACATGTCATTTTCATGGTCTAGCAAATAGTGTTCTAAAGGATCAATGGGAGGTACGGCAATAGAAGCAAGACCAATAATTTCATCCTTACTAGGTAATTCTTCTTCACGGTGTTGTCTACAAAATTTAGAAAAATTAAATTCATGAGTCATATCATCTAAACCAATAGTAACAACATCCCTTTTTCAATCTATAGTAGCATTAACAGTGTTTAAGAAGGGTCTACCAAATATAATGGGACAAAAGCTATTTTGTGGGGAACCAAGAACAAGAAAATCAGCAGGATATTTAGTATTCCCACACAAGACTTCAACATCTCTAACAATTTCCGTCGGTGAAATAGTATCTCTATTGGCAAGTTTAATTGTGACATCAATATCTTTTATTTCCGCAGGTGCAATCTCATGCATAATTTCTTTGTATAAGGAATGAGGTATTGCGCTAGCACTAGAACCCATATCACATAAGCCATGATAACAATGATCTCCTATTTTAACAGAAATAACAGGCATGCCTACCACAGGTCTAGATTTATCTTTAGCACACGGTTTAGCAATTCTAGCAGTTTCATCACAGAAACAAATAACATGCCCATCAATATTATCAGACAAGAGATCTTTAACAATAGCAATATTAGGTTCAACTTTAACTTGCTCAGTAGGTGTATATGTTTTAATATTGCTTTTACGAACCACAGTTGAAGCTTTAGCATGATCCTTTATCCTAACAGGGAAATGTGGTTTCTCAACATAAGCAGTAGGAACAATAGGATCATTATAATTGACAATATTTTCTTCAACTTTAATAGGTGCAGCTACTTTTACTTCTATGAGAGGACGATATTTAAACCACTTCTCCTTAGGGAGATCAACATAAGTAGCAAAAGATTCACAGAAAGAAGCTACTATCTCACAGTCAAGTCCATATTTAGTGCTAAATTTACGGAAAACATCGGTATCCATAAAAGATTTAACACAATCAAAACTAGGTGTCATACCTGACTCCTTACCTTTGTCGAGGTCCCAATCTTCAGAGTTGCGTTTAATTCTTTCCAATAAATCCCATTTGAATTCAATAGTCTTCATCATAAAAGAGCCAGCACAAGAAGTATCAAGCATGGTGCGATTGCTATCAGAAAGCCGAGCATAAAAATTTTGAATAATCATTTCTCTTGAGAGCTCATGATTGGGGCATGAATATAACATTGATTTAAGCCTCCCCCAAGCTTGAGCGATGCTTTCTCCTTCGCGAGGCCAAAAATTATATATATATGTATAATTGTGATCACGATGAACAAGATGCATAGGATAAAACTTCTGATGAAATTCCAATTTCAATCGTTTGTAATTCCAAGACCCCATATCATCACATAGCCTATACCATGTCGATGCATCTCCCTTCAAAGATAAAGGGAAGACCTTCTTCTTAACAACATCTCTGGGTACACCTGCAAGCTTAAATAATCCACAAACTTCATCCACATATATTAGATGCTCATCAGGATGCTTTGTTCCATCTCCTAAAAAGGGATTAGCTATCAGTTTTTCTATCATACCTGAAGGAATTTCAAAGCAGACATTTTCATTTTCAGTAGGTTCAGTAGGTTGAGGAGCAACTCTTTGCTCTACTGGTCGGGGTGAAGATACCCCGAACAAAGCCCTGAGAGGATTACTTTCCATAGTAACAAGTGACCGTAAATTTCAGCACACTATATAAATTTTTCCTTACCAAATTCCACCTACCAAAGGCGCTTCACTCCCCGACAACGGCGCTAGAAAAGAGTCTTGATGACCCACAAGTATAGGGGATCTATCGTAGTCCTTTCGATAAGTAAGAGTGTCGAACCCAATGAGGAGCAGAAGGAAATGATAAGCGGTTTCCAGCAAGGTATTCTTTGCAAGTACCGAAATAAGTGGTAACAGATAGTTTTCTGATAGGATAATTTGTAACGAGCAACAAGTAACCTAACCATAGCATGAAACATATGGATCCAAATCAGCCCCTTACGAAGCAACGCATAAACTAGGGTTTAAGCTTCTGTCACTCTAGCAACCCATCATCTACTTATTACTTCCCAATGCCTTCCTCTAGGCCCAAATAATGGTGAAGTGTCATGTAGTCGACGTTCACATAACACCACTAGAGGAGAGACAACATACATCTCATCAAAATATCAAACGAATACCAAATTCACATGACTACTAATAGCAAGACTTTCCCATGTCCTCAGGAACAAAAGTAACTACTCACAAAGCATAAACATGTTCATAATCAGAGGGGTATTAATATGCATATAGGATCTGAACATATGATATTCCACCAATTAAACCAACTAGCATCAACTACAAGGAGTAATTAACACTACTAGCAACCTACTAGCACCAATCCCGGACTTGGAGACGAGAATTGGATACAAGAGATGAACTAGGGTTTTGAGAGGAGATGGTGATGATGAAGATGTTGATGGAGATTGCCCTCTCCCGATGAGAGGAACGTTGGTGATGACGATGGCGATGATTTCCCCCTCCGGGAGGGAAGTTTCCCCGGCAGAATAGCTCCGCCAGAGCCCTAGATTGGTTCGGCCAAGGTTCCGCCTCGTGGTGGTGGAGTTTCGTCCGAGAAGATGGCTTATGATATTTTCCCATCGAAAGACTTTATATAGAATAAGATGGCCACCGGAGGGCCACCAGGGGGCCCACGAGGTAGGGGGGCGCGCCCGGGGGGGTAGGGCGCGCCCCCACCCTCATGGGTAGGGTGTGCCCCCCCTGGTGAATTCCTTCCGCTGAGTATTTTTTATATATTCTGAAAACGTCTTCCGTGAAGTTTCAATACTTTTGGAGCTGTGCAGAATAGGTCTCTAATATTTTCTCCTGTTCCAGCCCAGAATCCTAGCTGCCGGCATTCTCCCTCTTTATGTAAACCTTGTAAAATAAGAGAGAATAGGCATAAGTATTGTGACACAATGTGTAATAACAGCCCATAATGCAATAAATATCGATATAAAAGCATGATGCAAAATGGACGTATCAGTCCCGTAGCATGCACGTATGGTAAACGTTATGTAACAAATTTTAAACATGAGGTGTTATTTGATTGTCCTCCTTATGAGTGGCGGTCGGGGACGAGCGATGGTCTTTTCCTACCAATCTATGCCCCTAGGAGCATGCGCATAGTGCCGAGGTTTTTGATGACTTGTAGATTTTTGCAATAAGTATGTGAGTTCTTTATGACTAATGTTGAGTCCATGGATTGTACGCACTCTCACCCTTCCATCCTTGCTAGCCTCTTCGGTACCGTGCATTGCCCTTTCTCACATTGAGAGTTGGCGCAAACTTCGCCGGTACATCCAAACGCCGTGATATGATACGCTCTTTCACACATAAACCTCCTTATATCTTCCTCAAAACAGCCACCATACCTACCTATTATGGCATTTCCATAGACATTCCGAGATATATAGCCATGCAACTTTCCACCATTCCGTTTGTCATGGCACATTCATTATTGTCATATTGCTTAGCATGATCATGTAGTTGACATAGTATTTGTGGCAAAGCCACCGTTCATAATTCTTTCATACATGTCACTCTTGGTCCATTGCATATCCTGATACACCGCCGGAGGCATTCATATAGAGTCATCTTTTGTTCTAGTATCGAGTTGTAATCATAGAGTTGTAAATAAATAGAAGTGTGATGACCATCATTTTCTAGAGCATTGTCCCAAGTGAGGAATTATAAAAAAAGAAAGAGAAAGGCCATAAACAAGGAGAAGGCCCAAAAAAAGAATGAGAGAAAAAGAGAGAAGGGACAATGTTACTATCCTTTGCCACGCTTGTGCTTCAAAGTAGCACCATAATCATCATGATAGAGAGTCTCTTGTTTTGTCACTTTCATATACTAGTGGGAATTTTCATTATAGAACTTGGCTTGCATATTCCAACAATGGGCCTCCTCAAGTGCCCTAGGTCTTCGTGAGCAAGCAAGTTGGATGCACACTCACTTAGTTTCTTTTGTTGAGCTTTCATACATTTATAGCTCTAGTGCATCCGTTGGATGGCAATCCCTACTCCTTGCATTAACGTCAATCGGTGAGCATATCCATATCCCATTGATTAGCCTCATTGATGTTAGACTTTCTCCTTTTTGTCTTCTCCACATAACCCCCTCATTATATTCTATTCCACCCATAGTGCTATGTCCATGGCTCCCGCTCATATATTGCGTGAAAGTTTATAGGTTTGAGATTACTAAAGTATGAAACAATTGCTTGGCTTGTCATCGGGGTTGTGCATGATGAGACCAATCTTGTGTGACGAAAATGGAGCATGACTAAACTATATGATTTTGTAGGGATGAACTTTCTTTGGCCATGTTATTTTGAGAAGACATAATTGCTTAGTTAGTATGCTTGAAGTATTATTATTTTTATGTCAATATGAAATTTTGTCTTGAATCTTTCGGATCTGAATATTCATACCACAATTAAGAAGAATTACATTAAAATTATGCCAAGTAGCACTCCGCATCAAAAATTATGTTTTTATCATTTACCTACTCGAGGACGAGCATGAATTAAGCTTGGGGATGCTTGATACATCTCCAACATATCTATAATTTTTGATTGCTCCATGCTATATTATCTACTGTTTTGGACATTATTGGGCTTTATTATCCACTTAAGAAGGTCTTCCCTTTATCTTTGAAGGGAGATGCATCGACATGGTATAGGCTATGTGATGATACGGGGTCATGGAACGACAAACGATTGAAATTGGAATTTCATCAGAAGTTTTATCCTATGCATCTTATTCATCGTGATCGCAATTACATTTATAATTTTTGGACTCGCGAAGGAGAAAGCATCGCTCAAGCTTGGGGGAGGCTTAAATCAATGTTATATTCATGCCCCAATCATGAGTTCTCAAGAGAAATGATTATTCAAAATTTATATGCTTGGCTGTCTGATAACAATCGCACCATGCTCGATACGTCTTGTGCTGGCTCTTTTATGACGAAGACTATTGAATTCAAATGGGATTTATTGGAAATAATTAAACGCAACTCTGAAGATTGGGACCTCGACAAAGGTAATGAGTCAGGTATGACACCTAAGTTTGATTGTGTTAAATCTTTTATGAATACCGATGTTTTCAGTAAATTTAGCACTAAATATGGACTTGACTCTGAGATAGTAGCTTCTGTCGGTGAATCTTTTGATACTCATGTTGATCTCCCTAGGGAGAAGTGGTTTAAATATCATCCTCCCATAGAAGTAAAAGTAGCTACACCTATTAAACTTGAAGAAAAGACTATCACTTATAATGATCCTATTGTCCCTACTGCTTATGTTGAGAAACCACCTTTTCCTGTTAGGATAAAAGATCATGCTAAAGCTTCAACTATGGTTCGTAAAAGCAATATTATAAGTTATACACCTGCTGAGCAAATTAAAGTTGAACCTAATATTGCTATTGTTAAAGATCTCTTGTCTGATAATATTGATGGCCATGTTATTCATTTCCGTATGAGATTGCTAGAATTGCTAAACCTTGTGCTAAAGATAAACCTAGATCTTTGGTAGGCATGCCTGTTATCTATTATATTATTAAAACGATAGAAAACGAACGGCTCAGATCTAACCATTGTAAAAGAGTTAAAAAGAACGGCTGTGATTTGCAAAAAAGAAGTTTCTACTATTTTCCTATCTCATATGTTTCTGGCCAGAGTAAAAAATAATAATAGCCAGGCTAACGGTATTGGAATCGGCCGGACAAGCAAACACATGATGGAAAAACGTAAAGCCGGAGTCCAGATGCAATACTATACGTATATTGGAATAGGCCAGACAATCAAAACAAGATGGAAAAAGGAAAAGCTAGAGTCTGAACTAAATACGTACGTACAAATAACTAGCAAAAGTGCCCATGCGTTGCAACGGGAGAAATAACACTCTCACATTTCTAGTGAAAGAGCATAACATAAAGTGCGAGAATCAGGCGGCCCAAATGTGGTAGAAATATAAAAACTTACGAGAATTCTCAAGAGTGGATGTTCGTCCGCTTATCTTCGTAAGCTTCGGCTAGCCGACCTAGTAAATTTGACTGTCTTGGTAAGCTTTGGCCACACTACCTTATAAATTTGATTTCACACACCTATAACTTACTCCCTCCGTTTTTAAATATTTTTCTTTTTAGAGATTTCAAATCAACTACCACATACGGATGTATATAGACATATTTTAGAGTGTAGATTCACTCATTTTTGTTTCATATGTAGCCATTTGTTGAAATTTTTAGAAAGACAAATATTTAGAAAGAAAGGGAGTATTAACAATTTACCATGAGAACAAAAGCTTAAGCAGCCTGTCCTGCCATTAAAACTGAGTGCAAGAACATGAGAAGTCAACTATAGTAGAGGAAACTTAGTAATGCGTATCTAAAAATAAGTGACATGCATACTTAATTGTTTGCTTGAGTAGTGAACATATGTCAAATTTTGACTTGTAGTTTTTTTGCGAGGACTTGTAGCTATATATATCCAATAAAGTTATATATATAATAGCCTTGCATTTTTCTTGAATACTAAATTCAGGTTTTAATAAAACAACTCAGAATGTAACCTTCTGCCTGTGCATGAACAAAAAATATTATCATATTTTTGAACTCCAAATCGCAACAGTAAATAGATGCAACAAAAAATAGGAGATCATTGTTATCATGGCTTATGTGATATGGGTGCCAGTGCTAGTGCTATACCTCATGACTTATACAAAGAAATTATGCATGATATTGCACCTGCTGACATAGAAGATATTGATGTCACAATTAAACTTGCCAATAGAGATACTATTTCACCAATTGGAATAGTTAGAGATGTTGAAGTCGTGTGTGGGAAAACTAAATATCCTGCTGATTTTCTTGTTCTTGATTCCCCACAAGATAGCTTTTGTCCCATTATATTTGGTAGACCCTTCTTGAACACTGTTAATGCTAAGATAGATTGCAAAAAGGATGTTGTTACTATTGGTTTAGGTGATATGTGTCATGAATTTAATTTCTCTAAATTTCGTAGACAACACCGTGAAGAGGAATTACCTTGTAAAGATGATATTATTGGTCTTGCTTCTATTGCGTACCTCCTAGTGATCCTTTAGAACAATATTTGCTAGACCATGAAAATGATATGTTTATGAATGAAAGAAGGGAAATAGATGAAGTATTCTTTAAACAGGAACCCATCCTGAAACACAATTTGCCTGTTGAAATCCTAGGGGATCCTCCTCCACCCAAGGGTGATCCCGTGTTTGAGCTTAAACCGTTACCTGATACTCTTAAATATGCTTATCTTGATGAGAAAAAGATATATCCTGTTATTATTAGTGCTAACCTCTCAAAGCATGAAGAAGAAAGATTATTGAAAACTCTGAAGAAGCACCATGCTGCTATTGGATATAATCATGATCTTAAGGGCATTAGTCCCACTCCGTGTCAACACAAAATAAATTTGGAGGAAGATGCCAAACCAGTTCGTGATCATCAACGACGGCTGAATCCTAAGATGAAGGAAGTGGTAAGAAAGGAAATACTAAAGCTTCTTGAGGCAGGTATAATTTATCCCGTTGCTGATAGTCAGTGGGTAAGTCCTGTCCATTGCATCCCTCAGAAGGGAGGTATTACTGTCGTTCCTAATGATAAAGATGAGTTCATCCCGCAAAGAATTATTACAGGTTATAGGATGGTAATTGATTTCCGCAAATTAAATCAAGCTACTAAAAAGATCATTACCCCTTACCTTTTATCGATCAAATCAAATGCTAGAAAGATTATCCAAACATACACATTTTTTCTTTCTAGATGGTTATTCTGGTTTCTCGCAAATACCTGTGTCAGCCAATGATCAATCAAAGACTACTTTTACTTGCCCTTTTGGTACTTTTGCTTATAGATGTATGCCTTTTGGTTTATGTAATGCACCTGCTACCTTTCAAAGATGAATGATGGCTATATTCTCTGACTTTTGTGAAAAGATTTGTGAGGTTTTCGTGGACGATTTTTCCGTCTATGGATCCTCTTTTGATGATTGCTTAAGCAATCTTGATCAAGTTTGGCAGAGATGTGAAGAAACTAATCTTGTCTTGAATTGGGAAAAGTGCCACTTTATGGTTAATGAAGGTATTTTCTTGGGGCATAAAGTTTCTAAAAGAGGTATTGAAGTTGATAAAGCCAAGGTTGATGCTATTGAAAAGATGCCATGTCCCAAGGACATCAAAGGTATAAGAAGTTTCCTTGGACACACTGGTTTTTATAGGAGGTTCATTAAGGACTTCTCAAAAATTTCTCGGCCTCTGACTAATTTATTACAAAAAGATATACCATTTGTTTTCGATGATGATTGTGTAGAAGCATTTGAAATACTTAAGAAAGCATTGATCTCTGCACCTATTGTTCAGCCACCTGATTGGAATTTACCTTTTGAAATCATCTGTGATGCTAGTGATTGTGTTGTAGGTGCTGTTCTAGGGCAAAGAGTTGATAATAAATTAAATGTTAGTCAATATGCTAGTAAGACTCTAGACAATGCTCAGAGAAATTATGCTACTATTGAAAAAGAATTCTTAGAAGTTGTATTTGCTTGTGATAAGTTCAGACCTTATATTGTTGATTCCAAAGTAACTATTCTACACAACTCCAAAATTATGAAACTTCACGGAAGATATTTCCAAATATATAAAAAATACAGAGAGCAAGAACTTCACCACGGGGGCCACACCCTGCCCACGAGGGTGGGGGAGCGCCCTACCCCCCTGGGCGTGCCCCCTACCTCGTGGGCCCCCTGGTGGCCCTCCGGTGGCCATCTTCTCCTATATGGAGTCTTTCGATGGGAAAAAATCATAAGCCACCTTCTCGGACGAAAAAATCATAAATCACGGAAGAATAAAAAGAAACAAAGAGATCATATGGATCTTATGGAGAGTAATGAGCTCACATAGAAAGAGTATGATGAATAAAAGTTGTTGAGAGTTGACAAACATAATTTTGGTCATCGTTGCAATTAATAGGAAGTGATAAAGAAAGAGAGGTCTTCACAATTAAATATACTATCTTTGACATCTTTTATGACTGTAAGCACTCATTAAAATATGACATGCTAAAGAGTTGACGTTGGACAAGGAAGACAACATAAGGGGTTATGTTTTCTTGTATCTGAGATAAATTATATTGTCTTGGATCATCCAACATCATTATGCTTGCCTTTCCCCCTCATGCTAGCCAAATTCATTGCACCAAGTAGAGATACTACTTGTGCTTCCAAACACCCTTAAACCAGTTTTGCCATGAGAGTCCACCATACCTACCTATGGATTGAATAAGATCCTTCAAGTAAGTTGCCGTCGGTGCAAAGCAATAAAAATTGCTCTCTAAATATGTATGACTTATTAGTGTGGGAGAAAATAAGCTTTATACGATCGTGTGATATGGAAGAAATAAAAGCGACAGACTGCATAATAAAGGTCCATATCACAAGTGGCAATATAAAGTGACGTTCTTTCGCATTAAAATTTTGTGCATCCAACCATAAAAGCACATGACAACCTCTGCTTCCCTCTGCGAAGGGCCTATCTTTTACTTTTATCCCCTACCTTGCATAAGAGTCATGGTGATCTTCACCCTTCCTCTTTGCATTTTATCTTTTGGCAAGCACAACATGTTGGAAAGATCCCGGTATATATGGCTAATTGGATGTGAGTTTTCATGAATTATTATTGTTGACATTACCCTTGAGGTAAAACGTTGGGAGGCAAAACTATAAGCCCCTATCTTTCTCTGTGTCCAATTAAAACTCCATACCCATAAGTATTGCATGAGTGTTAGCAATTGTGAAAGACTATATGATAGTTGAGTATGTGGACTTGCTGAAAAGCTCTTATAATTGACTCTTTCCTATGTTATGATAAATTGCAATTGCTCGAATGACTGAGATTATAGTTTGTTAGTTTTCAATGAAGTTTATGATTCATACTTGAAATTGTGATTGAATTGTTACTCTAGCATAAGAGATCATATGACAAGAATTATAAGTTGCTTTTCTAAGAATGATCCTGATGCCCTCATGTCCGTATTTTATTTTTATCGACACCTCTATCTCTAAATATGTGGACATATTTATCGATTTCGGCTTTCGCTTGAGGGCAAGCGAGGACTAAGCTTGGGGGAGTTGATACGTCCATTTTGCATCATGCTTTTATATCGATATTTATTGCATTATGGGCTGTTATTACACATTATGTCACAATACTTATGCCTATTCTCTCTTATTTTACAAGGTTTACATAAAGAGGGAGAATGCCGGCAGCTGGGATTCTGGGCTGGAAAAGGAGCAAATATTAGAGACCTATTCTGCACAACTCGAAAAGTCCTTAAACTTCACGAAAGATGTTTTCCAAATATATAAAAAATACTGAGAGCAGGAACTTCACCAGGGGGCCACACCCTGCCCACGAGGGTGGGGGCGCGCCCTACCCCCCCTGGGCGCGCCCCCAACCTCGTGGGCCCCCTGGTGGCCCTCCGGTGGCCATCTTCTGCTATATGGAGTCTTTCGATGGGAAAAAAAAACATAAGCCATCTTCTCGGACGAAACTCCGCCGCCACGAGGCGGAACCAATCTAGGGATCTGGCGGAGCTGTTCTGCCAGGGAAACTTCCCTCCCGGAGGGGGAAATCATCGCCATCGTCATCACAAATGCTCCTCTCATCGGGAGAGGGAAATTTCCATCAACATCTTCATCAATACCATCTCATCTCAAAACCCTAGTTCATCTCTTGTATCCAATTCTTGTCTCGAAGTCCGGGATTGGTGCTAGTAGGTTGCTAGTAGTGTTAATTACTCCTTGTAGTTGATGCTAGTTGGATTAATTGGTGGAAGATCATATGTTCAGATCCTATATGCATATTGATACCCCTCTGATTATGAACATGTTTATGCTTTGTGAGTAGTTACTTTTGTTCCTGAGGACATGGGAGAAGTCTTGCTATTAGTAGTCATGTGAATTTGGTATTCATTCAATATTTTGATGAGATGTATGTTGTCTCTCCTCTAGTGGTGTTATGTGAACATTGACTACATGACACTTCACCATTATTTGGGCCTAGAGGAAGGCATTGGGAAGTAATAAGTAGATGAAGGGTTGCTAGAGTGACAGAAGCTTAAACCCTAGTTTATGCCTTGCTTCGTAAGGGGCTGATTTGGATCCATATGTTTTATGCTACGGTTAGTTTTACCTTAATACTTTTGTTGTAGTTGCGGATGCTTGCAATAGAGGTTAATCATAAGTCGGATGCTTGTCCGAGTAAGGGCAGTACCCAAGCACCTGTCCACCAACATACCAAATTATCGAAGTACCTAACGCGAGTCATATGAACGTGATGAAAACTAGCTTGACGATATTCCCATGTGTCCTCGGGAGCGCTTTACATCTTATAATAGTTTGTCCAGGCTTGTCCTTTGCTACAAAAAGGATTGGGCCACCTTGCTGCACGTTATTTACTTTTGTTACTTCTTGCTCGTTACAAATTATCTTATCACAAAACTACCTGTTACCACTTATTTCAGTACTTGCAGAGAATACCTTGCTGGAAACCGCTAATCATTTCCTTCTGCTCCTCGTTGGGTTCGACACTCTTACTTATCGAAAGGAAGACGATAGATTGTAGCGACCAGACCTGAAACGGTCCAATCTCTGTGCTCCAGTGTCATCCCTGGATCAGTAATGCTGACACCGCACAGTACTTGAAGTATTTATAACAGAGTAGCAATCACACACTTATTACATCGAGTGTCTCAAAAGAGAACATATTACAATAAATATGGCTTAAGGCCATCTAATAACGATAACAGCGGAAGGGTTGGAAGATAAGTGAGTCAATCAACTCCATCGGCATCACTGAGTATACAACCATGACCTAAAGGCACCTTACTCGTCGTCTGAAAAGTCTGCAACATGAACGTTGCAGCCCGAAACGGGTCAGCACATGGAATATGCTGGCAATGTAACACATAGAGAGCAATGAAGGAATAAGACTATACTACATGCATATTTGGCTGGTGAAAAGCTCTATGGTTACAGTTTTGCGTAAAGCCAATTTTTTCCTACTGCAAAGGAATACATTTTATTTAGCTATCATGGTGGTTGTTAAACATTGAGAGTGTAGACACTCTCCCAATCCCAATTAAACATCATCATTAAAACCCAACAAAATTAATGAGAGTAACATGATGAGATTCACATGATAATCCAAGTACTAGATACTCAAGATGTCCATAACCGAGGACACGGCTAACCATGATTAGTTTATACACTCTGCAGAGGTTTGCGCACTTTTCCCCACAAGACTCGATCTTCTCCGTTGGGATTCCCGCACTACACGGTGTTTGAGAAACGGATTACCGAGACATAGTCTTTCAGAAGCGCTAGCACCTTACGATCGGGTAGACCGTTACACCTACTTTCCCCTACATCTGCTAGTCTACCACTGTAAGAGTTCGCACAACTTAGTCAACTATGCTAGAGCCCATAGTAGCTTGTGGCTGCACACGGAAGTTTCTAGTATGAATAATCTCATGATCCCTTTGACCCTGGGTGGCGGTCCAAAAGAAAAACAGGCAATCGCTGGAATACCCAGGTGCGTCTATCCACCCAGATGTTTGTTTAAGTTGCCACCTTAGATAAACCATTAATTTAACAATCTCACATCTGTCATGGATACACTCACCCAATCCACGTCTACTAGCATAGCATGGCATAATAAGCAAACGTTGAAGTAACTCCCAAAGGTTTGATAATAACAGGTAATACCTACCTCATCTACTTCCCAAACCCAACAATTTAATTAGATCCTTATCATGCAATGTGTGAGGATTGATCTAATGCAATAAAAACTGGGTAATAGGAAGTATGATCAAAGTGTTACTTGCCTTGTTGATGATCCAAAAAACCTAGCGATTCGAAGTAGCAAGCGGCGCACTCCGGGTACTCTATCGCAAACAAACAAGCATACAATAAGTACTCAACTAATGCACAGGTAAACTCAAATAAGAGATCTAACCAGAAAGTTCAACTTATGAACTCCGGTTGGCAAAAAGAATCAAATCGAACGAAGCAACGAAAGACAAACGGCAAAAGAAACAAGCTTCGTTTACTAATCTGGATCTAGGTCAAAATTTTACAGAGGCAAAAACTGGTTTGAGTTGGTTAAACAGAAAGAGGCTTTCGAGACGAAACTCCAGGCGCTTCAATCGTCTGATTCCGATAAACAAGCGAAAAGTTATACTAGAACGAACATTGGATTAGAAATCGCGATCAGAAAAATCACGGAGTAAATCCGAGAAAAAGAAAAACGACGAAAATATTAACGAACGAACATTCGTTATCTGGATCTAAAGGATGAATGCGTTCGTTAAAACGAACGAACGAGCGAACGCTCGCTAAATAAACTAAACCGTAAAAAAACCGATCTACTAAAAAATGGAAACTAAAAAAACCATAAATAAACCAGATGGCTTTTTGAGGAAAACCGGCGGCGGCGGTAAAGTCGACTTCGTCGGCGGCAGAGGCGACGGCGGGCAGCGGGGCAGTGGCGGCGGCACGGCTTAGGGTTAGGGTTTGGGGCGGCGGCGGCTTTGGGCTGCTCGGGCCCCCGGGGTGTGCTATAAAAAGGCCTCGGCCAGGGAGTCCTGGCCGGACATGGCCCGTAGGTCCGTTCGGACTTTTAAAAAAAAATTTACGCGCAGAAAAACAAACAAAAGGAATACTAAACAGACTCCAAAAATCCAGAAATAAAATTTCCCCGGCTTCTAAAATCAAGCCGCACAGGATGGACATTTATTTGGGGCCTAAATGCAATTTTTAAAAACACGCATTTTTTCCTAAATACAAACAAAATAGCAAATAAAACCAAAATAAAATCTTATTTTATTTTATTATTAAATCCTAAATATTTCTTTATTTTTGGAAAGTCATTTTATTCCCTCTCTCATATTTTTATAACAGAAATAATTGAAGAGAAGATAAATAAAATCAAATGATCCTATTTTCAAAATTTGAGAAAACTCAAATATGAAAATAACGAAATCCCAACTCTCTCCGAGTGTCCTTGAGTTGCGTGAAATTTCTAGGATCAACCAAAATGCAATAAAATATGCTATGCAAAGATGATCTATTGTATAACATTCCAAATTGAAAATTTGGGATGTTACAAACCTACCCCCCTGTGTGGTGGCTCTTGTTCCCAGGTGGGGGTGGTCCTTCAGCAATTCTTCCTCTCGTTCCCAGGTGGCTTCATCCTCCGTGTGGTGGCTCCACTGAACTTTGCAAAACTTGATAACCTTGCTGTGGGTGACTCGGCTGGCATACTCAAGAATCTTAATTGGTTTCTCCTCGTAGGTCAAATCACTATCCAACTGAATCGCTTCCAGTGGCACTGTATCTCTCAGCGGTATATCAGCCATCTCCGCATGGCACTTCTTCAACTGTGAAGCGTGGAACACGTCGTGAACTCCTGACAATCCTTCGGGCAATTCCAACTTATAAGCTACTTCTCCCATACGCTCCAAAACCTTGTATGGTCCTACAAAACGTGGCGCTAACTTTCCCTTGACTTCACAGCGCTTAACTCCTCGAAGTGGAGATACTCGAAGATAAACTCGGTCTCCGACTTCGTAAACTGTCTCCTTGCGTTTAGAATCTGCGTAGCTCTTCTGTCTCCTTGAGCCTATCGCGAATTAATTTCACCTTCTGTTCAGACTCCTTAATCAGATCCGGTCCAAACAACTGGCGGTCTCCAACTTCATCCCAAGACAATGGGGTCCTGCACCTTCTTCCGTACAAGGCTTCGAAAGGGGCCATCTTCAAACTGGATTGATAACTGTTGTTGTAAGAGAACTCTGCGTATGGCAAATTGTCGTCCCAACTAGATCCATAATCTAGCGCACAAGCTCTCAGCATATCCTTTAAAATCTGATTGACTCTCTCGGTCTGTCCATCTGTCTGCGGATGGAAATCTATACTGAACTCTAGCCTGGTACCCAAAATTTCATGCAACTGATTCCAGAACTTTGAGGTAAATTGGGTTCCTCTATCTGATACAATGCTCATTGGAACTCCATGCAGATATACGATCCTCGTCATGTATATTTTTGCCAACTTGGCACTAGTGTAAGTAGTCTTCACTGGAATGAAATGAGATACATTTGTCAAACGATCGACTACAACCAAAATCGAGTCATAGCCTGAACGAGTTCTGGGCAATCCTGTAACAAAATCCATGCCTAACTTATCCCACTTCCATTCGGGTATCGGCAATGGCTGTATCAATCCTGCTGGCTTCTGATGCTCTGCCTTTACTCTCTGACATACATCACAAACTGTTACATACTCCGCAATATCCTTCTTCATTCCGGTCCACCAGAAAGTATCCTTCAAATCCAAATACATCTTGGTATTTCCTGGGTGAATCGAATATGGTGAATCATGGGCCTCTTGCAGAATCAACTTCCTGATCTCCGAATCATTAGGCACATAAACACGCTCTTCAAACCATAAGGTATCGTGCTCATCCTCACGAAATCCTTTAGCTTTTCCTTTGCTCATTTTCTCCTTAATAGAAGCAATCTCCTTGTCAGTCCTTTGAGCTTCTCTAACCTTATCCATCAAAGTAGACTGAATCTCCAATGCTGCTACATAGCCTCTCGGGACTATCTCCAAACATAGCTCACGAAGATTTTTGGCTAACTCCCTTGGTAAATCTCCCGTCATTAGGGTGTTGACATGACTTTTACGGCTCAGCGCATCGGCTACTACGTTAGCCTTTCCGGGATGATAATGCAATCTCATATCATAATCCTTGATGAGCTCCAACCATCTCCTTTGCCTGAGATTCAACTCCTTCTGCGTGAAAATATACTTCAAACTCTTGTGATCCGTGTACACCTCACAATGATTTCCAATGAGAAAGTGTCTCCAAGTCTTCAATGCATGCACTATGGCTGCTAACTCCAAATCATGCGTGGCATAATTCAACTCATGAGGCTTAAGCTGTCGTGAGGCATATGAAACAACTCTTCCTTCCTACATAAGCACTACTCCAAGTCCTCGACGTGAAGCGTCGCAATACACCTCATAATCCTTGGTCTGACCTGGCAAAATCAACACTGGTGATGTAACCAAACGTTTCTTCAACTCCTGGAAACTGGCCTCACATTCTGGTCCATATGAATTTGGTATCCTTCTTCAACAACTCCGTCATAATCTTCGCAATCTTCGAGAAATTTTCAATGAATCTCTGGTAGTATCCTGCAAGTCGAAGAAAACTCCGGATATCTCCAACTGTGGTTAGCGCTTCCCACTTTGTCACAGTGTCAACCTTGGTGGGATCTACTGCTATACCTTCTCCGGATATAACGTGTCCGAGAAATCCAACTTCCTTCAACCAAAATTCACATTTGCTAAACTTGGCATATAACCGATGTTCTCTGAGTTTAACAAGTACCAAACACAAATGCTCCTTATGCTCCTCTTCATTTTTCTAGTAAACCAGGATATCATCAATGAACACTACGACAAACTTATCCAAAAACTCCATAAATACTTTGTTCATCATGTTCATAAAATATGCAGGTGCATTAGTCAGACCAAATGACATAACGGTATACTCGTACAACCCATACCTGGTGGTAAAAGATGTCTTAGGTATATCCTGTTCTCGAATCTTCAACTAATGGTATCCTGATCGCAGATCGATCTTGGAAAATACCTTAGCTCCTTGCAATCGGTCAAACAGATCATTGATCATCGGTAGTGGGTACTTGTTCTTGATGGTTACTTCATTCAATCCTCGATAATCAACAACCATCCTTAACGATCGATCCTTCTTCTCCACTAGAAGTACTGGCGATCCCCAAGGTGAAGAACTTGGGCGGATATATCCTTTATCCAGTAACTCCTTAATCTGCTTCTTAATATCTTCCAAATCCTTTGCGGGCATCCTATATGGTCTCTTAGATATTGGCCCTGTGCCTGGCAAAAGCTCAATCAAAAACTCAATATATCTATCCGGTGGCATGCCTGGCAACTCCTCTGGAAATACATCAGGGAAATCCTTCACTACTGGTACTTCCTCCCGCACAACTCCTGTTAACGAATTTACTTGAGTCCTTTTAGGCACATGCCAGGATACATACTTGATCCTTCTCCCTTCTGGGGTGGTAAGCAAAATTGACTTACTGGCGCAATCGATGTTCCCTCCATACATCGATAGCCAATCCATACCCAGAATTACATCCAAACCTTGTGATTCCAAAATGATTAAATCCGCGGGAAACACATGCCTACCTATACTCAATGGCACTTGAAAACATCCCTTACTAGCCATATACTCCGCTCCTGGTGAGCTTACTAACATAGGTGTTCTAAGAACTTTGGTGGGCAGGTTATACTTATCCGCAAATCCCCTTGATATGTATGAATGCGATGCACCAGTATCGAAAAGAACGAGTGCAGTAAATGACTTAACCAAAAACTTACCGATTACTGCATCCGGCTGCTCTTCAACCTCCTCCACGTTAACGTGGTTCACCTGTCCCCTATTGAAAGGGTTCGGCTTCTTCCCAGAGCTTCCATTGCCATTTCCTTTCTGATATTCAGGACATTCATTGGCATAATGTCCGGTCTTCTGGCACTTAAAGCAAGTGACTTGGCTCAGGTCTCTTTTGGCTGGGGTTGATGGGTTGGTACGGTTCTGGCCATTGCTTCCTCCATCCCCATTACCATTCTTGGTGCCATTATGATTGTGCGAGCTACCTCCTCCATGGGTATGCTGAAAATGTCCTCCCGGTCTAGGGGTAAAATGTGGCTTCTGCTGAGCTCCTGAATTCTACTTCCCTTGTCCATACTTCCTCTTGCGATTCTCAATCTGCTGCTGCTTCCCTTCAATCATAAGAGCACGATCTACCAACTCCTGGTAGTTGTTGAAGGTTGCTACCATGAACTGCATGCTCAACTCATCATTTAGTCCTTCTAGAAAATTCTCCTGCTTAGCTGCATCCGTAGCAACGTCATCTGGGGCATAGTGTGCTAGCTTACTAAAGTCCTCCACATACTGGCCAACTGTCCGTCCTCCTTGGCGCAAGTTGCAAAACTCACGCTTCTTCATGGCCATAGCTCCTGCTGAAACATGGGTAGTACGGAAACCCTGCTGGAACTGGTCCCATGTGACAATGTCGATAGGGAAAGTGGTGGTGAAATTCTCCCACCATGATGCTGCGGGTCCGTCAAGCTGATGTGCGGCAAACTTCACCTTTTCAGCATCCGTGCATCCTGCCGTGGTCAATTCCCTTGCTGTCTTGCGGAGCCAATCATCTGCTACTATAGGCTCGGTGCTACTGGAAAACACCGGCGGGTTCAGCCTAAGAAAACGGGCTAAGTGATCAACAGGTGGTGGTGGTGGTGGGTTGTTGTTGTTGTTCCCCTGATTCTGATTCTGGACTAGCAACTGCATCAACGTGTTCTGCTGGTGGATCAACTGAGTGAACTCCAGTGGGAACGTAAATCCGGGGTCACGTCTCGGAGGCATCTGAGGGTTTAGAAAAGATGAGATTTAAGAATAGAGAGGGGTCTACAGAGAAAACACTACCCATATGCACATGAGGCAAAAGCAAACAATTCACTTCATTCAATCAAACAAGGGCATACAATCGATCTAACTATCGCAAAAGTGTTAGGACTACTATATTTACATGGTGGACTACTACAACTGTTGTGGTGGTCTACTAGAAATATTCTTCGGTTGCAGACTCCATGATATCTGCTCCTTCTTCATCAACATAGTCATCATCGCTATCATCTGGATCCGAGTCGGTGTTGTCGATGATGATGTAGTCTTCCGGGCGAATCTCCTTGGGTTCTTCGTCTTCTTCTACTGGTGTAGGGCCTCCCATAAATATTCCGATCTTCTTGATCAGATCGTCATTCTTCTCCATTAATACTTCGATTTCCTCTTCATAATCTTCACGTGTAGCCTTGAGTTCTTCCTCCAGTTCCTTGATTCTTGTCCTAGCCTTCTTCAGATCTATCATGTCGGCGCACATCTGGTTCTCCTGACGTCGAATGTGCTGGTTTAACTCCTGGACAAAAGCTGCAATTGATCGATCCTTCCTAGTGCTAATCATCTCCCAGTGCTCATCTCGGCACCCACAAATTTGGTAGATAGTATCCTTGAGATCATTGCGGTAAACTTCTCCAATGCGTCCCATGGCTATGTGAGCTGCCATGCTTTTTCCTAGACTCCAGGTTGGTGCATCAAGGAAAATTCTATGGGCTCAGTGACTGGCATGAACGTCCTTCCTGGAACTTGAACTTGAATCATCTAGCGCCCCTCTTTAGGTAAAGTGGCGTTGTAGGTCCCGGTAAAGCTTGGTACTCCTATGTTCAGATATCTAGTGACTTCCTTCAAGTGACGTCCAAAGGAGGTATCTTCATCCGGTTGCGTGAACTTGTTCCTTGCATCCGCCATCCTAAAAGAGTAGAAAAGATGAGGAGTCAGAAAGAGAAGAGTGAGTACTGATCTAGGGCTTTAGCTTAGTGGTTGTGTCCTACAGTCAGCGTGTGCTCTGATACCATCTTATAGCGACCAGACATCAAACGGTCCAATCTCTGTGCTCCAGTGTCATCCCTGGATCAGTAATGCTGACACCGCACAGTACTTGAAGGATTTATAACAGAGTAGCAATACACTTATTACATCGAGTGTCTCAAAAGAGAACTTATTACAATAAATATGGCTTAAGGCCATCTAATAACGATAACAGCGGAAGGCTTGGAAGATAAGTGAGTCCATCAACTACATCGGCATCACTGAGTATAGAACCACGACCTAAAGGCACATTACTCATCGTCTGAAATGTCTGCAACATGAACGTTGCAGCCCGAAACGGGTCAGCACATGGAATATGCTGGCAATGTAACACATAGAGAGCAATGAAGGAATAAGACTATACTACATGCATATTTGGCTGGTGGAAAGCTCTATGGTTACAGTTTTGCATAAAGCCAATTTTTCCCTACATCAAAGGAATACATTTTATTTAACTATCATGGTGGTTGTTAAACATTGAGAGTGTATACACCCTCTCAATCCCAATTAAACATCATCATTAAAACCCAACAAAATTAATTAGAGTAACATGATGAGATTCACATGATAATCCATGTACTAGTTACTCAAGATGTCCATAACCGGGTACACGGCTAACCATGATTAGTTTATACACTCTGCAGAGGTTTGCGCACTTTTCCCCACAAGACTCGATCTCCTCCGTTGGGATTCTCGCACTACATGGTGTTTGAGAAACAGATGACCGAGACATAGTCTTTCAGAAGCGCTAGCACCTTACGATCGGGTAGACCGTTACACCTACTTTCCCCTACATCTGCTAGTGTACCACTGTAAGAGTTCGCACAACTTAGTCAACTATGCTAGAGCCCATAGTAGCTTGTGGCTGCACACGGAAGTTTCTAGTATGAATAATCTCATGATCCCTTTGAGCCTGGGTGGCGGTCCAAAAGAAAAACAGGCAATCGCTAGAATACCCAGGTGCCTCAATCCATCCAGATGTGTGTTTAAGTTGCCACCTTAGATAAACCATTAATTTAACAATCGCACATCTGTCATGGATACACTCACCCAATCCACGTCTACTAGCATAGCATGGCATAATAAGCAAACGTTGAAGTAACTCCCAAAGGTTTGATAATAACAGGTAATAGGTACTACCTCATCTACTTCTCAAACCCAACAATTTAATTAGATCCTAATCATGCAATGTGTGAAAATTGATCTTATGCAATAAAAACTGGGTAATAGGAAGTATGATCAAAGTGTTACTTGCCTTGCTGATGCTCCACAAAACCTAGCGATTCGAAGTAGCATGCGACGCACTCCGGGTACTCTATCGCAAACAAACAAGCATACAATAAGTACTCAACTAATGCACAGGTAAACTCAAATAAGAGATCTAACCAGAAAGTTCAAGTTAAGAACTCTGGTTGGCAAAAAGAATCAAATCGAACGAAGCAACGAAAGACAAACGGCAAAACAAAGAAGCTTTGTTTACTAATCTGGATCTAGGTCAAAATTTTACAGAGGCAAAAACTTGTTTGAGTTGGTTAAACGGAAAGAAGGTTTCGAGACGAAACTCCAGGCGCTTGAATCGCCTGATTCCAATAAACGAGCGAAAAGTTATACTAGAACGAACATCGGATTAGAAATCACCATCAGAAAAATCGCGGAATAAATCCGAGAAAAAGAAAAACGATGAATAGATTAACGAACGAACGTTCGTTATCTGGATCTAAATGATGAACGTGTTCGTTAAAATGAACGAACGAGTGAACGCTCGCTAAATAAACTAAACCGGAAAAAACCGATCTACTAAAAAACAGAAACAAAAAAACCGAAAATAAACCGGACGGTTTTTCGAGGAAAACTGGCAGCGGCGGCGAAGTTGACCTCGTCTGCGACGGCGGCGGCGACGGCGGGCAGCGGGCGGCGGCGCGGCTTAGGGTTAGGGTTTGGGTCGGCGGCGGCTTTGGGCTGCTCGGGCCCCCGGGGCGCGCTATAAAAAGGCCTCGGCCAGGAAGTCCTGCCCGGACACGGCCCGTAGGTCGATTCAGACTTTAAAAAAAAATTACGCGCAAAAAAGCAAACAAAAGGAATACTAAACGGACTCGAAAAATCCCGAAATAAATTTTCCCCGGCTTCTAAAATCAAGCCACACAGGATGAACATTTATTTGCGACCTAAATGCAATTTTGAAAAACGTGCATTTTTTCCTAAATTCAAATAAAATAGCAAAGAAAACCAAAATAAAATCTTATTTGATTTTATTATTGAATCCTCAATATTTCTTTATTTTGGGAAAGTCATTTTATTCCCTCTCTCATATTTTTAAAATAGAAATATTTGAAGATAAAATAAATAAAATCAAATGATCCTATTTTCAAAATTTGAGAAAATTCAAATATGAAAATAACGAAATCCCTAACTCTCTCCGAGGGTCCTTGAGTTGCATGAAATTTCTAGGATCAACCAAAATGCAATAAAATATGCTATGCAAAGATGATCTATTGTATAACATTCCAAATTGAAAATTTGGGATGTTACATAGATCCCCTATACTTGTGGGTCATCAGGGCGCGCCCCCCTACTTCGTGGGCACCTCGTGTGCTCTCCGGACTCCATTTTCTTACACGATACGTATTTTGGTCGGTAAAAATTCATTATATAATCTCCCGGAGGTTTTGACCTCCGTATCACGCAAATATCTCTTGTCTTTGTTTCGAGTTGTTTTCTATCAGAGTTGTCAAGGCCAGGCATTATTTCATCTCCCTCCTCCTCCAACCATGAGGGAAACGATGCTTGGCTAATGAAGATAGAGCTGAGGAGAGAAGAACCCATGGAGATCAACAAGGAGGAAGGGATCAAGAAGGCAATGGAGGACCATGTTCCGGCAACAGAAGACATCCTTCAACTTGATCACAATCTCCTTACCCCAACTGAGATCGAAGCTTTCAAGATGATTGATTTAGCTCGTATACAAAATAAGTATCTCACACGTAAAAATATTTTGTTGAAGGAGCATATCATCGCACTCAAAGGCATTATCCGCAAGTTAGAAGACCTCCTACGCTCGATGTGCGACTATCCATCATCAACAACTCCACCTTCTTCACCAACAAAGGAGACATAGTCACATGGGTATGGGCACTCCCCTTGGCAACTGCCAAGCTTGGGGGAGTGCCCCGGTATCGTATCACCATCACTTTCTATATTTACCGTTTTTCTTAGTTCGATCCTTTTGGTAATATTTTGATCTAGTAGAATAAAAGTTCTTAGTATGATCTAGTTGTGAGTTTTGCTTTATGATCCTTCGATGTAATCGAGTCCGTGAGCTATATATAATAAAGATTAGTGTTGAGTCAAGGGCTTGACTATTTTGCCATGATCTTGAGTGAATAAACGAAAAGAGAAAGAATAAAAAGAAACAAAGAGATCATATGGATCTTATGGAGAGTAATGAGCTCACATAGAAAGAGTATGATGAATAAAAGTTGTTGAGAGTTGACAAACATAGTTTTCTTCATCGTTGCAATTAATAGGAAGTAATAAAGAAAGAGAGGTCTTCACATACAAATATATTATCTTGGACATCTTTTATGACTGTAAGCACTCAATAAAATATGACATGCTAAAGTGTTGACGTTGGACAAGGAAGACAACGTAAGGGGTTATGTTTTCTTGCATCCGAGATAAATTATATTGTCTTGGATCATCCAACATAAGTGTGCTTGCCTTTCCCCCTCATGCTAGCCAAATTCATTGCACCAAGTAGAGATACTACTTGTGCTTCCAAACACCCTTAAACCAGTTTTGCCATGAGAGTCTACCATACCTACCTATGGATTGAATAAGATCCTTCAAGTAAGTTGTCATCGGTGCAAAGTAATAAAAATTGCTCTGTAAATATGTACGACTTATTAGTGTGGGAGAAAATAAGCTTTATACGATCGTGTGATATGGAAGAAATAAAAGCGACAGACTGCATAATAAAGGTCCATATCACAAGTGGCAATATAAAGTGACGTTATTTCGCATTAAGATTTTGTGCATCCAACCATAAAAGCGCATGACAACCTCTGCTTCCCTCTGCGAAGGGCCTATCTTTTACTTTTATCCCCTACCTTGCATCAGAGTCATGGTGATCTTCACCCTTCCTTTTTGCATTTTATCTTTTGGCAAGCACAACATGTTGGAAAGATCCCGGTATATATGGCTAATTGGATGTGAGTTTTCATGAATTATTATTGTTGACATTACCCTTGAGGTAAAATGTTGGGAGGCAAAACTATAAGCCCCTATCTTTCTCTGTGTCCAATTAAAACTCCATACCCATAAGTATTGCGCGAGTGTTAGCAATTGTGAAAGACTATATGATAGTTGAGTATGTGGACTTGCTGAAAAGCTCTTATAATTGACTCTTTCATATGTTATGATAAATTGCAATTGCTCCAATGACTGAGATTATAGTTTGTTAGTTTTCAATGAAGTTTATGATTCATACTTGAAATTGTGATTGAATTGTTACTCTAGCATAAGAGATCATATGACAAGAATTATATAAGTTGCTTTTCTAAGAATGATCATGATGCCCTCATGTCCATATTTTATTTTTATCGACACCTCTATCTCTAAACATGTGGACATATTTTTCGATTTCGGCTTTCGCTTGAGGGCAAGCGAGGTCTAAGCTTGGGGGAGTTGATACGTCCATTTTGCATCATGCTTTTATATCAATATTTATTGCATTATGGGTTGTTATTACACATTATGTCACAATACTTATGCCTATTCTCTCTTATTTTACAAGGTTTACATAAAGAGGGAGAATGCTTGCAGCTGGGATTCTGGGCTGGAAAAGGAGCAAATATTAGAGACCTATTATGCACAGCTCCAAAAGTCCTGAAACTTAACGGGAGACATTTTCAGAATATATAAAAAATATTGAGCGCAAGAAGTTCACTAGGGGGGCCACACCCTACCCACGAGGGTGAGGGCGCGCCCTACCCCCTTGGGCGCGCCCCCCTACCTCGTGGGCCCCCTGGTGGCCCTCCGATGGCCATCTTCTGCTATATGGAGTCTTTCGACGAGGAAAAAAATCATAAGCCATCTTCTCGGACGAGACTCCGCCACCACGAGGCGGAACCTTGGCGGAACCAATCTAGGGCTCTAGCGGAGCTGTTCTGGCAGGGAAACTTCCCTCTGGGAGGGGGAAATCATCGCCATCGTCATCACCAACGCTCCTCTCATCGGGAGAGGGCAATCTCCGTCAACATCTTCACCAGCACCATCTGCTCTCAAAACCCTAGTTCATCTCTTTTATCCAATTCTTGTCTCTAAGCCCGGGATTGGTACCTGTGGGTTGCTAGTAGTGTTAATTACTCCTTGTAGTTGATGCTAGTTGGTTTATTTGGTGGAAGATCATATGTTCAGAGCTTATATGCATATTAATACCCCTCTGATTATGAACATGAATATGCTTTGTTAGTAGTTACGTTCGTTCCTGAGGACATGGGAGAAGTCTTGCTATTAGTAGTCATGTGAATTTGGTATTCGTTCGATATTTTGATGAGATGTATGTTGTCTCTCCTCTAGTGGTGTTATGTGAACGTCGACTACATAACACTTCACCATTATTTGGGCCTAGAGGAAGGCATTGGGAACTAATAAGTAGATGATGGGTTGCTAGAGTGACAGAAGCTTAAACCCTAGTTTATGCATTGCTTCGTAAGGGGCTGATTTGGATCCATATGTTTCATGCTATATTTAAGTATGTCAAAAATTTCATAGCAATAGTTTTCATAGTTTTTTGTCATATGATCTATTTAAGCTTAAACACTAGACATTATGAGCATAATTTTCATAGCAATATTTAAGTATGTCAAAAATTTCAGATTTGTGGAGAGTAACATCATACTTTTCAATCAAAGAAGCAACTTCATAAGCACCCTTAAAAGCAAAAAATTCTTCAATTTGTTCGATGTTGTAGTAACTATAAACACCATTTGCATAAGAAGAAGATTTCATTATCATTAAACTCACATAGGTAGGGAAGGTGTTTTTTAGGGTTCTTAGAGCAACAAGGAAGATCACAAATTTCACAAAGATTCCAAGCATAACATAGCAATCTGTTTATTTGATCCTATAAGGGTATCCCTTTTTCAGAAATACGGTGACACACAAAATGAGCATGCTCATCTAAAGATTTCCCATCAACTAGGCTAGTTGGGGTTTCAGCATGAGTGCATAAGGATTGAAGATGATCCAAGTAGAACACTTTAAGTGGATCCATATCAATAGATTTTTAGCAAGCAAAGATGCAAGAAAATAGAAGGCACATGGAAACTCAAAGAAAGATACATACGGGAAGAAGGTGGACGGAAAAAATGGGCGAATAAAACGGCAAGGGTGAAGTGGGGGAGAGGAAAATGAGAGGCAAATGGCAAATAATGTAATGCGAGGGATAAGAGTTTGTGATGCGTACTTGGTATGTCTTGACTTGGCGTAGATCTCCCCGGCAATGGTGCAAGAAATCCTTCTTGCTACCTCTTGAGCACTGCGTTGGTTTTCCCTTGAAGAGGAAAGGGTGGTGCAGTAAAGCAGTGTAAGTATTTCCCTCAGTTTTTGAGAACCAAGGTATCAATCCAGTAGGAGACCACGAGCGAGTCACCTCGTACCTACACAAACAAATAAGAACCTCGCAACCAACGCGATAAAGGGGTTGTCAATCCCTTCACGGCCACTTGCAAGAGTGAGATCTGATAGAGATGATAATAATAAGATAAGTCTATTTGGTATTTTTATGATATAGATTGAAAGTAAAATAGATTGGAAACTTGTATGATGGAAAATAGACCCGGGGGCCATATGTTTCACTAGTGGCTTCTCTCAAGATAGCATACGTATTACGGTGGGTGAACAAATTACTGTTGAGCAATTGATAGAAAAGCGAATAATTATGAGAATATCTAGGTATGATCATGTATCTAGGTATCACGTCCGTGACAGGTAGACCGACTCCTGCCTGCATCTACTACTATTACACCACACATCGACCGCTATCCAGCATGCATCTAGAGTATTAAGTTCATAAGAACAGAGTAACGCCTTAAGCAAGATGACATGATGTAGATGGATAAACTCATGCAATATGATGTAAACCCCATCTTTTTATCCTCGATGGCAACAATACAATACGTGTCGTTTCCCTTTCTGTCACTGGGATCAAGCACCGCAAGATTGACCCCAAAGTA
Organism: Triticum urartu; assembly: GCF_003073215.2. Taxonomy (NCBI): domain Eukaryota; kingdom Viridiplantae; phylum Streptophyta; class Magnoliopsida; order Poales; family Poaceae; genus Triticum; species Triticum urartu. The sequence continues at coordinate 701,651,925 of NC_053028.1, forward strand.
AGCACTTCTCCCATTGCAAGGAAGATCAATCTAGTACGCCAAACCAAACTGATAATTCGAAGAGACTTCCAAAGATAAACCAATCATACATAAAAGAATTCAGAGAAGATTCAAATATTGTTCATAGATAAACTTGATCATAAACCAACAATTCATTGGATCTCGACAAACACACCGCAAAAGAAGATTACATCGAATAGATCTCCAAGAGAATTGAGGAGAACTTTGTATTGAGATCCAAAGAGAGAGAAGAAGCCATCTAGCTACTAGCTATGGAGCCAAAGGTCTGAGGTAAACTACTGACACATCATCGGATGGGCCATGGAGTTGATGTAGAGGCCCTCCGCGATCGATGCCCCCTCCAGCGGAGCTCCGGAAAAGGCCCCAAGATGGGATATCATGGGTATAGAAGGTTGCGGCGGTCACTACAAGGATACCCTGCATAAAGCAACACATATTCTACAACTTTTTAACTCTATGTTGCAAAATTCACCATAGATACGCATATAAGCATTGCACAATATGCGTCGTTCTGTTGCACCCCGTGACCCCCTATTGTAGTACAAGTAAAGCCCAGCGCACTACCCAACTACCCAGCCTCGTTTTTGTAATAGCCTGGCCCAGATTGACTTTCATGAATAACCTAGGTTGTTTTGTCCCCAGCCTCACCTATTCGCTCCCACGCCGGCCGCCGCCCCTCGCGGCTGTGACCAACCTGCATCCCGGCGCGCCGCCCCTCTTCACTCCCCTGTGGTCCTCCATCCCGGTGGCCGCCAGCACCACTCCCCTGCAACACTGCATCCTGGTGCGCCGCCCCTCGTCACCACTCCCCTATGGTCCTCTCCTCCGTCCCGGCGCGCCGTCAGCACCACTCCCCTGCGACTCTGCATCCCGGCGCGCCGCCCCTCGTCACCCCTCCCTTGCGACCATTGGTGAATCCAAGGTACGGCCATGAATCTGCTCAAGCCTGCCCACCAAGTTTGCGAAATTATTCTTTTTATAACAAGCCCATGAACGGCAGGAACAAATGTTTGAGCCCTAGGTACGCAGAGAAGGTGGCGGCCAAAGAGTTTGATTTCGTGGTTCTCCTATTGTAGTGGGTGGAAATAGGGTTTCGTGGTGCTCCTGGATGTTTGCGGAGTATATGAATATATATAGGAGGAAGAAGTAGGTCGGCGAAGCAACGAGGGGCCCATGAGGGTGGAGGGCGCGCCCAGGGGGGTAGGCGCGCCCCCTGCCTTATGGCCTCCTCGTTGATTGCTTGACGTCCACTCCAAGTCCTCTGGATCACGTTTGTTGCAAAAATCATGTTCCCGAAGGTTTCATTCCTTTGGACTCCGTTTGATATTCCCTTTCTGTGAAACACTGAAATAGGCAAAAAACGGCAATTTGGGATGGGCCTCCGGTTAATAGGTTAGTCCCAAAATAATATAAAAGTGTAAAATAAAGCCCGTTATCATCCAAAACAGACAATAAAATAGCATGGGACAATCAAAAATGATAGATACGTTGGAGACGTATCAGTGGGTTGTGCCCACCTCGGGTGCCCCCTGGACCGCCTCTTTGCTCTATAAATACCCCAATATTCCAGAAAACCCTAGGGGATTCGACGAAAATCAAGTCCAGCTGCCGCAGAGTCTAGAACCACTAGATCCAATCTATACACCATCACGGAGGTGTTCACCACTTCCATTGGTGCCTCTCCGATGATGCGTGAGTAGTTCTATTGTAGACCTTCGGGTCCGTAGTCCTTAGCTAAATGGCTTCCTCTCTCTCTCGTTTGATACTCAATACAATGGTCTCTTGGAGATCCATATGATGTAAATTTTTTGCAGTGTGTTAGTTGGGATCCGATGAACTTTGAGTTTATGATTAGATCTATCTCTTTTTATCCATGAAAGTTATTTGAGTTTCTTTGATCTCTTATATGCATGATTTATTATAGCCTCATATTTCTTCTCCAATATTTGGTTTTTTTGCCAACTTGATATATTTATCTTGCAATGGGAAGAGGTGCTTTGTAGTGGGTTCGATCTTACGGTGCTTGATTCCAGTGACAGATGGGGAACCGACACGTATGTATTGTTGCTACTAAGGATAAAACAATGGGGTCTATTTCTACATAAATAGATCTTGTCTTCATCATGTCATCATTCTTATTGCATTACTCCGTTTCTCCATGAACTTAATACACTAGATGCATGCTAGATAGCGGTCGATGTGTGGAGTAATAGTAGTAGATGCAGGCAGGAGTCGGTCTACTAATCTTAGACGTGATGCCCATATAATGATCATTGCCTGGATATCGTCATGAGTATTTGAAGTTCTATCAATTGGCCAATAGTAATTCGTTTACCCGCTGTTTTCTATTTTTCTCAAGAGAAGCCACTACTGAAACCTACGGCCCCCGGGTCTCTTTCTCATATTTATTTGCCTTTGTGATCTCTTATATTTCCCTTTTATTTGCAGATCTATTAAACTAAAAATACAAAAATACCTTGCTGCAATTTATTTTATTTGGCGTTCGATCTATCAATATTTACAACTCTCTCACGTCTGTTTGCCAATTTGAGGCACCGTTACCCGAAAGGGATTGACAACCCCTTTAACACGTGGGTTGCGAGTATTTGTTATTTGTGCGCAGGTGCTGTTTACGTAGTGTTGCTTGGTTCTGCTACTGGTTCGATAACCTTGGTTTCATCACTGAGGGAAATACCTACTGTCGCTGTGCTGCATCATCCCTTCCTCTTGGAGGAAATACCGATGTAGCTTCAAGCCGCATCAAAAGGAATTTCTGGCGCCGTTGTCAGGGAGGATCATCTACATCTACCAGGTTCCTAATCACCAATCTCATCTCCTCGCAATTTACATTATTTGCCATTTGCCTCTTGTTTTCCTCTCCCCCACTTCACAAAAATTTGCCATTTTATTCGCCCTCTTTTTCCTTCGCCGCTTTCTTGCTGAATCTGTTTTTGAGTGCAATCTTGTTGTGTAGTCACAATGGCTCAAGAGAACACCAAGTTGTGTGATTTCTCAAATACCAACAACAATGATTTTATTGGCACTCCATTGCTCCCGCCGCTAGTGCGGAATCTTGTGATATTAATACTGCTTTGCTGAATCTTCTTATGACACATCAATTTTCCGGTACTCCTAATGAGGATGACGCGTCTGATACGTCTCCGTCGTATCTACTTTTCCAAACACTTTTGCCCTTGTTTTCAACTCTAACTTGCATGATTTGAATGGAACTAACCCGGACTGACGCTGTTTTTAGCAGAATTATCATGGTTATATTTATGTGCAGAAACAAAAGTTCTCGGAATGACCTGAAACTTCACAGAACAACTTTTCAGAAAATATAAAAAAAATTCTTGCAAAAGATGAAGGCCAGGGCGCCCCCTACCTCATGGGCCCCCGTGGAGCTCCTCCGACCTCAACTCCAACTCTATATATTGTGTTTTGGGGAGAAAAAAATCAAAGAAAAGAATTCATCATGTTTTACGACACGGAGCCGCCGCCAAGCCCTAAAACTTCTCGGGAGGGTAGATCCGGAGTCCGTTCGGTGCTCCGGAGAGGGGAATCCGTCGCCATCGTCATCATCAACCATGCTCCATCACCAATTCCATGATGCTCACCGCCGTGCGTGAGTAATTCCATCGTAGGCTTGCTGGATAGTGATGGGTTGGGTGGGATCTATCATGTAATCGAGTTAGTTTTGTTAGTGTTTGATCCCAAGTATTCACTATGTTCTGATATTGATGTTGCTATGACTTTGCTATGCTTAATGCTTGTCACTAGGGCCCGAGTGCCATGATTTCAGATCTGAACCTATTATGTTTTCATCAATATATGAGAGTTCTAGATACTATCTTGCAAGTCCATAGACACCTATTATGTGTTATGATCCGTTAACCCCGAAGTGACAATAATCGGGATACTAGCCGGTGATGACCGTAGTTTGAGGAGTTCATGTATTCACTATGTGTTAATGCTTTGTTCCGGTACTCTATTAAAAGGAGGCCTTGATATCCCTTAGTTTCCGTAAGGACCACGCTACCACGGGAGGGTAGGCCAAAAGATGTCATGCAAGTTCTTTTCCATAAGCATGTATGACTATATTTAGAATACATGCCTACATTACATTGATGAACTGGAGCTAGTTCTGTGTCACCCTAGGTTATGACTGTTACATGATGAACCGCATCCGGCATAATTCTCTATCACCGATCCATTGCCTACGAGCTTTCCATATATTGTTTTCTGCTTATTTACTTTTCCGTTGCTATTTGTATCATCACTACAAAATACCAAAAACATTACTTTTACTACTGTTACCTTTTGCTACCGTTACCACTACTATCATATTACTTTGCTACTAAATACTTTGCTGCAGATATTAAGTTTCCAGGTGTGGTTGAATTGACAACTGAGCTACTAATACTTGAGAATGTTCTTTGGCGCCCCTTGTGTCGAATAAATAAATTTGGGTTGAATACTCTACCCTCGAAAACTGTTGCGATCCCCTATGCCGGGGAGGATAGCTCTATTCTTTGAGTCACTTGGGATTTATATCTGCTTATCATTATGAAGAAATTGAAAGATCCAAGAACTAAGATTTATCCCTCAACTACGAGGGGATGTAAGGAACTGCCATCTAGCTCTACACTTGATTCACCTTCTGTTTTGAGTAAGCTTGTGAAGGAAAGATGCCCTAGAGGCAATAATAAAGTTATTATTTATTTCCTTATATCATGATAAATGTTTATTATTGATGCTAGAATTGTATTAACCGGAAACATAATACATGTGTGAATACATAGACAAATGGAGTGTCACTAGTATGCCTCTACTTGACTAGCTCGTTGATCAAAGATGGTTATGTTTCCTAACCATAGACATGAGTTGTCATTTGATTAACGGGATCACATCATTAGGAGAATGATGTGATTGACTTGACCCATTCCGTTAGCATAGCACTTGATCGTTTAGTTTGTTGCTATTGCTTTCTTCATAACTTATACATGTTCCTATGACTATGAGATTATGCAACTCCCATTTACCGGAGGAACACTTTGTCTGCTACCAAACATCACAATGTAACTGGGTGATTATAAAGGTGCTCTACAGGTGTCTCAGAAGGTACTTGTTGGGTTGGCGTATTTCGAGATTAGGATTTGTCACTCCAATTGTCGGAGAGGTATCTCTGGGCCCTCCCGGTAATGCACATCACTTAAGCCTTGCAAGCATTGCAACTAATTAGTTAGTTGTGGGATGATGTATTACGAAACGAGTAAAGAGACTTGCCGGTAACGAGATTGAACTAGGTATTGAGATACCGACGAGCGAATCTCGGGCAAGTAGCATACCGATGACAAAGGGAACAACGTATGTTGTTATGCGGTCTGACCGATAAAGATCTTCGTAGAATATGTGGGAGCCAATATGAGCATCCAGGTTCCGCTATTGGTTATTGACCGGAGACATGTCTCGCTCATGTGTACATAGTTCTCGAACCCGTAGGGTCCGCACACTTAAAGTTTCGGTGACGATTCACTAGTAGAAAACAGGGCTATGGTCCAGGCCGGCTCAGCCCATTAGTCCCGGTTCAGTGTAGAACCGGGACTAATGTGGGCATTGGTCCCGGTTCGTGAGCCCAGGGGGCCGGCCGTACCACGTGGGCCATTGGTCCCGGTTCGTCTGGACCTTTTGGTCCCGGTTGGTGGGACGAACCGGGACCAATGGGCCTCGCTCCTGGCCCACCACCATTGGTCCCGGTTGGTGGCCTGAACCGGGACCAATGAGGTGCCTATATATACCCTCGCCCGCGAGCAGAGCACTGGAGTGCTCTGTTTTTCTCTGGCCGGCGAGGGGAGGGGTTTGTGGTGCTCTAGCTCACCTCCTATGCACATGAGGTGTTCGATGGAATGCCCGAGCCACACTACTTAAACTTTCTCCTCTCGAAGCTCGACCTCCAAGCTCCATTTTCCTCGAGATTTGTCTAGATTTAGTGGTCCGTCACGCCCCGTCCCCCTCTTCACCGCCGTCGATCACCCGCGCTGATCTCATCACCGACACCACCGTGGTGAGCCTCTTGTTCTTATCTTCTTTCTGAAAGGAAAAATATTCTTACTTGTCTGTTTAGATAGATACTTGTATCATTTTCTTACATTTATTATTGCATCTTATATAGTGCGATGGTTTTGGTATCCGCCCCCGTCGGCCCTCGTCCTGTCTATGATTCGGATTTGGTATGTATATTATCTTCATAACTATTGGTTCATTTATTGTTTATGAAAATTATGCCGACCAACGTGACATAGATTTTATTTATCTAGGATGTATGTGAATCGGAAATGTCAACCGACCCTATTGTCGAGAGCTTAAATTTAGTTGAAGAAGAAAACAATTTGTTGAAGGAAAAAATAAAAAAAATTGAGGAGGAGAAGATGATATTGGAGTTGCATGTTGCGGATGTCGTCGATGATCACAAGATCAAGATGGATGCAATGCGCTTGAAGATTAGAAAGATTAGAAAATATGCCATTCATACCGAGGCTTGGTATCATTATGCCGTTGGATCAATTGTTACCTTGGTTGCGATTATGATCGCATTTGTTTTCGCATTGAAATGTTTTACATAGTTTCAATGTATGGTTTAATTAATTAGATGCTCTGGAGAGCTATATGTTGTTAGATGAGAACTATGTATGCACTTTTGTTTTAATGTGATGATGAACTTCTATTAATTTGGACACTTAATTATATATAATGCACGCAGATGAACCGGCAATGGATGTACGGTGACAGACACACCCGCGAGTACATTAAGGGCGTGCATGAGTTTCTCAATGCGGCTGAGGCAAAGAAGCAGAATGGTTTTATGTGTTGTCCATGCACTGAATGTGGGAATACGAGGTCTTACTCTAACCGGAAAATCCTTCACTCCCACCTGCTTTACAAGGGTTTCATGCCACACTATAATGTTTGGACGAGGCACGGAGAAATAGGGGTTATGATGGAAGACGGCGAAGAAGAAGAGTACGATGACAACTATGTGCCCCCTGAATACGGTGATGCTGCAACGGGGGGAGCTGGTGAAGATCAAGAGCAACCAGACGATGTCCCCAATGATGCTGCCACGGGTGAAGCTGCTGAAGATAAAGAGGAACCAGACGATGTGCCCGATGATGATGATCTCCGCCGGGTCATTGTCGATGCAAGGACGCAATGCATTAATCAAAAGGAGAAGCTGAAGTTCGATCGCATGTTAGAGGATCACAAAAAAGGGTTATACCCCAATTGCGAAGATGGCAACACAAAGCTCGGTACCGTACTGGAATTGCTGCAGTGGAAGGCAGAGAATGCTGTGGCTGACAAAGGATTTGAGAAGCTACTGAAAATATTGAAGAAGAAGCTTCCAAACGATAACGAATTGCCCGACAGTACATACGCAGCAAAGAAGGTCGTATGCCCTCTAGGATTGGAGGTGGAGAAGATACATGCATGCCCTAATGACTTCATCCTCTACCGTGGTGCCTACAAGGATCTGAACGAATGCCCGGTATGCGGTGCGTTGCGGTATAAGATCAGACGAGATGACCCTGGTGATGTTGACGGCGAGCCCCTCAGGAAGAGGGTTCCTGCGAAGGTGATGTGGTATGCTCCTACAATACCATGGTTGAAACGTCTGTTCAGAAACGAAGAGCATGCCAAGTTGATGCGATGGCACAGTGAGAACCGAAAGAAAGATGGGAAGTTGAGAGCACCCGCTGACGGGTCGCAGTGGAGAAAAATCGAGAGAAAGTACTGGGATGAGTTTGCAAAGGACCCAAGGAATGTATGGTTTGCTTTAAGCGCGGATGGCATTAATCCTTTCGGGGAGCAGAGCAGCAATCACAGCACCTGGCCCGTGACTCTATGTATGTATAACCTTCCTCCTTGGATGTGCATGAAGCGGAAGTTCATTATGATGCCAGTTCTCATCTAAGGCCCTAAGCAACCCGGCAACGAAATTGATGTGTACCTAAGGCCATTAGTTGAAGACCTTTTACAGCTGTGGAATGGAAACGGTGTACGTATGTGGGATGAGCACAGACAGGAGGAATTTAACCTTAAGGCGTTGCTGTTCGTGACCATCAACGATTGGCCCGCTCTCAGTAACCTTTCAGGACAGACAAACAAAGGATACCACACATGCACGCACTGTTTAGATGACACTGAAAGTATATACCTGGACAAATGCAGGAAGAATGTGTACCTGGGCCATCGTCGATTTCTTCCGACCAACCATCAATGTCGAAAGAAGGGCAAGCATTTCAAAGGCGAGGCAGATCACCGGAAGAAGCCCGCCATGCGCACCGGTGATCACGTGCTTGCTATGGTCAATGATTTACACTACGTAATCTTTGGAAAGGGTCCCGGTGGACTAGCTGTTCCGAATGGCGCTGAGGGACACGCACCCATGTGGAAGAAGAAATCTATATTTTGGGACCTACCCTACTGGAAAGACCTAGAGGTCCGCTCCTCAATCGACGTGATGCACATGATGAAGAACCTTTGCGTGAACCTGCTAGGCTTCTTGGGCGTGTATGGGAAGACAAAAGATACACCTGAGGCATGAGAGGACCTGCAACGTTTGCATGAAAGAGACGGCATGCCTCCGAAGCAGTATAAAGGTCCTGCCAGCTACGCTCTTACGAAAGAAGAGAAAGAAATCTTCTTTGAATGCCTGCTCAGTATGAAGGTCACGACTGGCTTCTCGTCGACTATAAAGGGAATAATAAATATGCCAGAGAAAAAGTTTCAGAACCTAAAGTCTCATGACTGCCACGTGATTATGACGCAACTGCTTCCGGTTGCATTGAGGGGGCTTCTACCGGAAAACGTCCGATTAGCCATTGTGAAGCTATGTGCATTCCTCAATGCAATCTCTCAGAAGGTGATCGATCCAGAAATCGTACCAAGGCTAAGGAGTGATGTGGCGCAATGTCTTGTCAGTTTCGAGCTGGTGTTCCCACCATCCTTCTTCAATATCATGACGCACGTCCTAGTTCATCTAGTCGACGAGATTGTCATCCTGGGGCCCGTATTTCTACACAATATGTTCCCCTTTGAGAGGTTCATGGGAGTCCTAAAGAAATATGTCCGTAACCGCGCTAGGCCAGAAGGAAGCATCTCCATGGGCCATCAAACAGAGGATGTTATCGGGTTTTGTGTTGACTTCATTCCTGGCCTTAACAAGATAGGTCTCCCTAAATCGCGGTATGAGGGGACACTGACTGGAAAAGGCACTCTTGGAAGAGACTCAATAATATGCAGGGACGGATATTCTTGGTCTCAAGCACACTACACAGTTCTACAGAACTCTACCTTGGTGACCCCGTATGTCGATGAACACAAGAACAGTCTACGCTCCAAACACCCGGAGCAGTGCGACGACTGGATTACATGTGAACACATCACGACTTTCAGCAGTTGGTTGGAAACACGTCTCAGAGGTGACAACACTGTTTGTGATGAGTTGTACTTGTTGTCCAGGGGACCATCTTTGACTGTATTGACTTACAAAGGATACGAGATAAATGGGAATACATTTTACACGATCGCCCAAGATCAAAAGAGCACCAACCAAAACAGCGGTGTCCGCTTTGATGCAGCAACCAAGAGCGGAAAGGACACATATTATGGTTACATAGTGGACATATGGGAACTTGACTACGGACCTGATTTTAAGGTCCCTTTGTTTAAGTGCAAATGGGTCAATCTGTTAGGCGGCGGGGTACAGGTAGACCCACAGTACGGAATGACAACAGTGGATCTAAAAAATCTTGGGTACACTGACGAACCGTTCGTCCTAGCCAATGATATGGCACAGGTTATCTATGTGAAGGACATGTCTACCAAACCGAGAAAAAGAAAAGATAAGGAAGCGAATACATCATACGATGAGCCAAAGCGCCACATAGTTCTTTCAGGAAAAAGGGACATCATGGGAGTGGACGGCAAGACAGACATGTCTGAAGATTATGAAAAGTTTCATGAAATTCCTCCCTTCAATGTCAAGGCTGACCCAAGCATCCTGATAAACAATGAAGATTATCCATGGTTACGGCGCAATAAGCAAATGACACAAGCAAAGAAAAAGTGAAGACTTTCTCCCGCAATAAGCAAATGCTATGTGGGTGAAATTATGATACCATCCCAACTTTCAACTTTTTCAGAGTTCATTTGAAATGCTTTCATGTCTTATGGTTCGAAACTTTGATACTTCGAAAGTGATTGTCCATTTTGTACACGAAGTGCATCAAGTTTTTGTCGTAACCCTCTCTACTTTTTGGAACATGCTATGTGGGTGAAATGATGATACCATGCCAACTTTCAATCTTTTCAGAGTTCATTTTGAAATGCTTTCCAATTTCAGAGTCATTTAGCTCAAAGAATGAATTAATGGCAAACAGAATGAACTACAAAACTTTTATGAAAATAAAAACAATCAATTAAAATATTATGTTATGATCAACTAAAATAAAACTATAATATTCTTCAATAGCAAAAAGAATATAATTTGAGTGACCTAAAATCAATAGTAAAGTTATTCTAATTTTAAATAGAAATAAACTAGTGATTCACAAACTAGTGATTCATAAAAATAAATAGCAAAGAAGAAAAAAAATTCTAATTTTATAGTAAAGTTATTCATAAACTAGTGATTCACACAAATTTTTAAAAATTCAAATTTAAACTATTTAAAATTTAAAACTAATGGCACTAACAGAAAGTTTATAATTTTTGTGACCTAAAAGCAAAAAGAAATCACTAAAAAACTGTAAGTATTTAGTTTTAAGTAGAAATAAAAAATAAATAGAAAAAAATTCTAATTTTATAGTAAAGTATTTAGTTTTAAGTAGAAATAAAAAAATAAAAAACCAAAAAAATATAGAAATAAAAAGAAAAAACCAAAAAAAATGCCACCTACTGGGCCTCCACGGCCTGAATACGACTAGAAACACATGGGCCAGGATTCAGGCCCGCAGAAGGCCCAATAGGCCCACAGGCAAAGCAGTGTCAAATTAGGCCCATAGGCCTGCTATTCAGAGGAGTTCGGGAGGGAAGAGGCAGCAGACCTTATAAACCAGTGCCGGCCGCTCTCAACTAGCGATGTGGGACTAAACTTATGGCGCGGGCAGCACAAGGGCATTGGTCCCGGTTGGTGGCTCCAACCGGGACTAAAGGGGGCATTGGTCACCGGTTCGTGGCACCAACCGTGACCAATGCCCCCCTTTAGTCCCGGTTGGTGCCACCAACCGGGACCAAAGGCCGCCGCTTCCCGCCCTTTGGGCTGCCGAAAATTGGCCTTTGGTCCCGGTTGGTGGCACCAACCGGGACTAAAGGGGCATTGGTCCCGGTTGTGTGCCACGAACCGGGACCAATGCCCTTGCTATATAACCAGGACTTGTGAAAATTTCACATCTCCCTCGCCTCCCGCCAGTTGCCCCCGCCGCCAGGCTGCCCAAATCGCTCGCGCGCTCCTCGTCGCCGTCGCCGCCGCCGCCGCGCGCTCCTCGTCGCTCGCCGCCGCCCCTCCCGCCGAGCCCACGCCGGCCGCCGCCCCGTGCCCCTGCCCCGTCCCCGAGCACGCACGGCCGCGCCCCTGCGCCCCGGGCCGCGCCCCTGCGCCCCGGCCCGCCCCCACCATTGTCGTCGTCGCCGGCGCCCGCCCCCACTGCCGCCCCTGCCTCGACGCCGCCCCTCCTCCCCGTTCGGTCCGGCTCCGGCGACCCCCTTTCCTCCCTGTCCCCTCGATCCTTTTCATATAATTTTTTTTCATATGCATATGTTGATTATATGGATGGATATGGATGATGTATATGTTCATTACATGGATGGATGGATGATGTATGCTTTTTTTCATATAATTTTTTTAGGCAGATTTTTAGATTTTTTAGGCAGATTTTTAGAATTTTTTGTGTATGTATGTTATGTTTATATGTATGTATGTATGTTCATATGTATGTATGTTTATGTTCAGATTTTTAGAAAATGTATGTATGTATGTTTATATGTATGTATGTTCAGATTTTTAGAAAATGTATGTATGTATGTTCATATGAAAGAAAAATGTATGTATGTATGTTCATATGCATATGCAAAGAAAATGTATGTTAATATATATGATGATATGTTCAAATGTTTGTATATTCATATGAACAACGAATTAGGGAAAACCTTTACTTTTTTCTAAAATTTATATTTGATCATTATTTTAAAAAAAAACAAGCAATACTACTTCATGTATTTTTAAGAAAGGAAGAAGAAGAAAAAGAATGAGAGGAAAAAGGAAATAAGAAGAGGAAGAAAGGAGAAGAAGAGGGGAGAGGAAGACGAGGAGAAATAAATAAGAAGAAGAAAAAAGAAGAAAAAGAAGAGGAGAGGAAGAAAGGAATAGAGGAGAAGAAGAGAAAATAGAATACTTTCTATTTTCTCTTCTTCTCCACTATTCCTTTCTTCTTCTCCTCTTTTTTTTCTTCTTTTTTTCTTCGACACGAGGGGGGGGTGGTCGAGAACGTCGGACATTCATGAGAGAGGCGAGGAAGAAGGGGAAGAAGAGGGAGAAGAAGAGGAGAGGAAGAAGAGGAAGTCTTCTCCTCTATTCTTTCTTCTCTTCTTTTTTCTTCTTCTTCTTCCTCTTTATTTTATCGGGAACGAGGGTCGTCGAGAGGTCGAGGAGCGGTAGAGGAGAAACCCTAAATAGAAAGTATCGTCGGTGTGAGATACATGTACCGTCGGTGTCGGACACTACACCCACATCCCACAAGTGGCGCGGGCTTCGACGCCCACGTCACTTGTGGGACGTGGATGTAGTGTCCGACACCGAAGGCCACATGTATCTCACACCCACGAAACTTGCTAGCTATTTAGGGTTTCCTCTACCGAAAAGAAGAGGAGAGATAAATAAGAAGAAGAAAAAAGAAGAAAAAGGAGAGGAGAAGAAGAAAGGAATAGTGGAGAAGAAGAGAAAATAGAATATATTCTATTTTCTCTCTTCTCCACTATTCCTTTCTTCTTCTCCTCTTTTTTTTCTTCTTTTCTTCTTCTTCTTCTTCTTCTTATTAGCCGGAAGTAGAGAGAGGTTTCCTAGTGTCAAAGTATTGAAGAAATCCATGCCTTCATCATTAGCCGGAAGTAACCAGGGCATGTTGGTACGAAGTTCTGCAAAGTTATTCTGGAATGGAGTCCCGGATAGAATAATCCGCTTTTTGGTACGAATTCAGCAAAGGCCTTCCAAATAGCGATATTCGGAAGGCTCTTGCTGAACTTTGTACCAAAAAGCGAATTATCCTATCTGGGACTCCGTTCCAGAACAACTTTGAAGAGCTTCGTACCATCATGCACATGTTACTTTCGCCTAATGATGAAGACATGATTTTGTTGAATCCTTTGACACTAGGCAACCTCCCGACCCCTCGGCGATCCTCTCGAACATGAGAGGAAGAAGAGGGTCGTCTAGGGGTCGAGGGTTCCAGGGTCGTCGAGGGTTCGAGGGGTCGAGGATCGCCGAGGGGTCGAGAGAGGTTTCCTAGTGTCAAAGTATTGAAGAAATCCATGCCTTCATCATTAGCCGGAAGTAACCAGGGCATGTTGGTACGAAGTTCTGCAAAGTTGTTCTGGAATGGAGTCCCGGATAGAATAATCCGCCTTTTGGTACCAATTCAGCAAAGGCCTTCCAAATAGCGATATTCGGAAGGCTCTTGCTGAACTTTGTACCAAAAGGCGGATTATCCTATCTGGGAGTCCGTTCCAGAACATCTTTGAAGAGCTTCGTACCATCATGCACATGTTACTTTCGCCTAATGATGAAGACATGGTTTTGTTGAATCCTGAGACACTACGCAACCTCCCGACCCCTCGGCGATCCTATCAAACATGAGAGGAAGAAGAGGATAAAAAAAGAAGAGGAAGAAGAAAAAAAGAGGAGAAGAAAGAATAGAGGAGATCTTCTCCTCTATTCTTTCTTCTCCTCTTATTTTTCTTCTTCTTCCTCTTTTTTTTATCGGGAACGAGGGTCGTCGAGGGACATAGATGTAGTGTCGTCGTTGTCGATATATACCCCCTCCCGATAGCTTACTATGATTAGGTAGCTAGCTAGTTCTACGTTTGGCACTAATATATCCATCTATCATGTTTGAATAATAATTGCCATGTTGTAAATATTTGTAGAAACTATGGACACCGCCCTAGACGAAGCAACAAAAGAAGCGTTGTTGAGGGACATAATCACAGAAGGAAGTGATGCCATCTCGTTGTTTCTCAACGAAACCGATGGTCTGGAAGGACAGGGTGAACAAGCTGGCTACGGTGACCTAATGCCGGTGCAAGAAGAAGAACATGAGGACGGCTCCGGTGACCCAATGCCGGTGCAAGAAGGAGTCTTTGTTCCTTTTTCTAGCCCTCCGAATCGAGCACAACTTCGGTAAAGAGACGAGGCCCGAAGAAAAAGTTGAGCTCGGATGAAAAGTTTGAGATCATAGCAATCGCGCCCGACGGCCAACCTATTGAACCCCTCCGGACAAAGAGCGCATTTGTTGCTCAGTGCGGGGTTCTGGTTAGGGACAAGATCCCGATAAGCATCCAGCAATGGTTTAAGCCAGCTACACAAGACCCTGAGGTGTCTTATGTCAATGATATGCAGAAAAATGATCTTTGGACTGAGATGAAGTCAAATTTCACCCTACCGCCTGAGGATAATCCAGAGAACCCAGTTAAAGAGAAATTAATCAAGTCTTTTGCTCTGAAGAGGATGGCAGAACTATTCAGGAGGTGGAAGAAAGAGCTGAATAAGATTGTCGAAAAAAATGAGACACCAGAATTCAAGGGCAGATATGAGAAGATCAGAGATCACTGGCGCGCATTTGTGGCCCACAAGACATCAGAAAAGAGTAAGAAGATGTCGGCGACAAACAAGCAAAATGCTGCGAAGAAGAAGCTTCACCATCGCACGGGGTCAGGTGGCTACCTCGTAGCCCGGCCTAAGTGGTCCAAGAGTGAGAATGATCTGGTTCATAAAGGGATCGAACCAGAGACAAATAACTGGCCAGACCGTTGCCGGACTTGGTTCTTCGGGGCTGGCGGAACCCTGGACCCTAAAACAGGGAAGTGCATTTGGACGAACGATCAAATGGACATACCAGTCAGTAAGCTTAAGCAGTATATCGAAGCAGCGCAGGAAGGGACATTCTTTCCAGACAGAGAGAACGACGAGCTCACAATGGCCCTCGGGAATCCTGAGCACCCTGGACGGACACGAGGCACGCCAGGCTCCGTTCCGTGGAAGGTTGGGTTTCCGGACGCAGGCGGCTACAAATCCCATGAGAGGAGGAAAAAAGTGCAGCAGACCCAAATGCAGGCGCTGCAAGCAAGGGTGGACGCGATAGAGGAACGAGAAGCAAATCGCAGCAAACGTACTGCCGAAGCCTCCCCCGAAGCTACCCCGCCATCTCAGCGCAGAAGCAGCGTGGCTTCCACCGAGCTGCTTCAGCTAGAGCATGCCTTGACGGCTCCTGCCAGCTATCCCGTGGATGCTATCACGGAGTCTCAAAATTGCCACCTTATGACGCAATGGATGAATTTGAAGGTCAAGGCGGCTGTTGGCTCTGTTTATCCTACTGAATCCGGCGCAACTTTTCACTGCCGGCCGATTCCAGAAGGATATGCTAGGGTGATGGTGGATGAGATAACGGAGGGATTTGAGGACCTCCAGCTTGACCACCCTACCGGTGAAGGGGAGACTCGGCTGGGGTCTGCTCTGAAGACTCCATGCCTATGGCGGAAGGACCTCATCAACCTTCCGAACTGGACGCCACCGCCTCCCCCTCCTCCTCCGGCGAGTCAGGGCACTCCGCCTCCACCGCCTCCTCCTCCTCCGGCGAGTGACGATCAGGGCCCTCGGCCGGCTCCTTCTCCGGCGCGCGGCGACACTCCGCCTCCTTCTCCGCCTGCGCCGACGCGCCCGAGCAGCCCGCCTCCTCCTTCTCCGCCTCGTCAGCAAGGGCGGAAGAGACCTGCCGCCGCTCCAGCTGCTCCGGCGCGTCGTAGTCCTTCTCCTCCGCCGCTTAAGCAAGTAAAGAAGACATCCGCTACGTCTGCTCGGTCGGCGTCTAGCAGTACAACCAGAGGCGGGAGGACATACAGATTCGGTCCTTCTCTGAAGACTCCAGAGAAGTTACCATACGAGAGGACCCAGGAGGAGAACGCCGAGATCGCGCGAGAAGAAGTGAAGAAATTCTTTGAAGGGGTGAAAGCAAAGAAACATCCACCTTCGGAGGAGAAGGTAGATCGGGTGAAAGTGAAGCGCACTCTGGCTGCCCTGACAAAACCACCAAAGTCTGATTCGCCGAAAGGAAACTATGACCGCATTATTGGAAAGGAATTTGCCGAAGCGGAGCGGTCGGGAAGTACTGTCAGTGATCAAAGGCTGAAACAACGACGAGCTGGGAAACAAATTGCCCAGCTCGGCGAACAAGCGAAGCAATCGTGCCCTCCGCTCAAGGTGCCTAGCCACAACGTCGATAATGATCCGAGGATGGTGCCCGGTTATAGCAATCCTGCAGATTACCTGCCCGACGAAGTACATTATGACACATGGACGTGCAGATACAAAGATACGAGTACGGGAAGCCTCTCGTCAAAGATGAAAGATCTCTATCAACGATGATGCGAAGATTGCATGATTGGTACTTGAAAATCTGCAGAGACTCTGGGGGAGGAGTACTTTGTATGCCAGAGTTAAACCGGAGCATGACCTCGTTGGAATTGATCTGTTGCCTGTTCCATTTGAGGAGTTCTATCAGTTCTTCAATCAATTGGCCCTCGATAAAGCAACTGTCACCTGCTACTGTCTGTAAGTAGTACTACTTCTGTCATTAAGTTTCTCTATATAGCTTAGCTCTTTCATTGCATGTATTTATAATCATCCTCACTATATTATGCAGATTGAAGATCATCGAATTGAAGAAAAGACAAGTCGGTGATATTGGGTTCATTAACACAAATCTCATAGATGCAACTCAGGTTAAATTTCATGCCGCAGAAACCGAGGCCAGCATGCTAGAATCGTTGATAATAAATCAAAACAAAGATATAATACTCTTTCCTTACAACTTCAAGTGAGTGTTACTGTCTTGTGCGTATTCGGTTTCCCTTATATATTAGTCAAGGTTATAGTAATGTAATTGATGAGTTATGCATGCGTGTGCAGTTTCCACTATATTCTCCTACATATTAAGCTTGAGCAGGGACTAGTAACCGTCTTAGACTCAAGACGAAAAGATCCCAAGGACTATGCAGACATGACTCAAATACTCGAGAAGTAAGTTAAATCGTCATTATCCACCATATCAGCAACTTTGTTCATTTCCTGATATATCAAGTAATTGTTTTCTTTGTCCGGCAGGGTTTGGAGAAATTTCACCAGAAAAGCTCTGGGACTGCCGAAGGAGCTGCAATTTAGACACCCGAAAGTAAGTACTAGCTATAGTAGCATTTTAAGCGCATCTACTAGTCATTCAAGCGCTAGTTTCATCAATACCATTTGGCATTCTTGCTTATCAGTTTGATTAACCTCTATTTCTTGTAAAGTGGTTGTGGCAGCAACAAGGGAATGATTTCTGTGGTTACTATGTTTGCGAGTCCATCCGCCACACGACCTGTGAGCGGGGCTACACTGACGAACAATATGAAGTACGTAAATAACAACATTCACAATTTTATTTTATTACCATCATTTGTGTTGAGTTTCATTCATTCATATATATATGTATTGACCCCCTTCTTTAAATTAGATGTTTCGGAAGCGGGATGAACTCCTAGCACCAGCTCGCATGCGAGGAATTCAAGAGGAATTGGCGGCATTCTTTCTTGACCACGTGATCCCTGAAGACGGAGAATTCTATGTTAACCCTGAGTCCGTATGATTATATTTGTAAGAGATAATTACTGTATATATGTAGCCGGTAGTGTCAGATAGATATACGAGAACTTGTTGTTCGACCAATCTCTCGGAGAAGGAGAGGTGGTCGATATCACTTCTCTCTGTATATATGCATATATGTTCATGACGATCTTCTGTTTCCTTCGTTTGCTTACTAGCTAGCTAGCGTGTCTAGTCCTCTCTATATACGTATGTATAGTACGTAGCGTCGACCAAGCACAGACATAACAGAGGACACTTCTCTCTATTAATTATAACTAGCTAACACAATATATGAAACACCTAAATTAACTCCCTAAAACCCCCAACCCCCCCCCCCTTTCAAAAAAAAACAAAAACCCCAGCCACAGAAGTGCTGACGCGTGGATGCCTATTGGTCCCGGTTGGTGCCACCAACCGGGACTAAAGGGTCTCCACGTGGGCAGTGCGCAGAGCCCAGTCAGGAGACCCTTTGGTCCCGGTTGGTGCACCAACTGGGACCAAAGGGTCTCCTGACTGGGCTCTGCGCACTGCCCACTTGGAGGGCCTTTAGTCCCGGTTCTGGATTGAACCGGGACTAAAGGGTGGAGGTATTAGTACCGACACTTTAGTCCCGGTTCCTGAACCGGGACTAAAGGCCCTTACGAACCGGGACTATAGGCCCTTTTTCTACCAGTGATTGTATTATGAGTTTATGTGATTTGATGTACCGAAGGTAGTTCGGAGTCCCGTATGAGATCGGGGACATGACGAGGAGTCTCGAAATGGTCGAGATGTAAAGATCGATATATTGGACGACTATATTCGGATATCGGAAAGGTTCCGAGTGATTCGGGTATTTTCGGGGGTACCGAGGAGTTACGGGAATACGAGGAAGAAGTAATGGGCCTCATGGGCCAAGTGGTGGAAGAGAGGAGGCAGGGCGCACGGCCCCCCTAGCCCAAACCGAATTGGAGTAGGGGGCCGGTCCCCCTTTCCTCCTTTTCCTCCTTCTCCTTCCTTCTCCTTCTCCTCCTTCCTTTCCTCCTCCTAGTAGGAAAGGGGAGTCCTACTCGTACTAGGAGGAGGACTCCTCCTCCTGGCGCGCCCATAGAGGGCCGGCTGGCCTCCCCCTTGCTCCTTTATATACAGGGGCAGGGGCACCTCTAGACACACAAGTTGATCAGTTGATCTCTCCCAGCCGTGTGCGGTGACCACCTCCACCATATTCCACCTCGGTCATATCGTAGCGGTGCTTAGGCGAAGCCCTGCGCCGGTAGCAACATCATCATCGTCACCACGTCGTCGTGCTGACGGAACTCTCCCGTGAAGCTCTGCTGGATCGGAGTTCGCGGGACTTCATCGAGCTGAACGTGTGCTGAACTCGGAGGTGTCGTGTGTTCGGTACTTGGATCGGTCAGATCATGAAGACGTACGACTACATCAACCGCGTTGTGCTAACGCTTCCGCTTTCGGTCTATGAGGGTACGTGGTCAACACTCTCCCCTCTCGTTGCTATGCATCACCATGATCTTGTGTGTGCGTAGGAAATTTTTTGAAATTACTACGTTCCCCAACAGTGGCATCTGAGCCTAGGTTTTATGCGTTGATGTTGTGCACGAGTAGAACACAAGTGAGTTGTGGGCGATATAAGTCATACTTCTTACCAGCATGTCATACTTTGGTTCGGCGGTATTGTTGGATGAAGTGGCCCGGACCGACATTACGCGTACGCTTACACGAGACTGGTTCTACCGACGTGCTTTGCACACAGGTGGCTGGCGGGTGTCAGTTTCTCCAACTTTAGTTGAACCAAGTGTGGCTACGCCCGGTCCTTGCGAAGGTTAAAACAGCACCAACTTGACAAACTAACATTGTCGTTTTGATGCGTAGGTAAGAACGGTTCTTGCTAAGCCCGTAGCAGCCACGTAAAACTTGCAACAACAAAGTAGAGGACGTCTAACTTGTTTTTGCAGGGCATGTTGTGATGTGATATGGTCAAGCCGTGATATAAGTTGTAGTATGAGATGATCATGTTTTGTTCAAGTTATTGGCAACTGGCAAAAGCCTTATGGTTGTCTCTCTATTGCATAAGATGCAAGCGCCAAATACTTGCTTTACTTTATCGCTATGCGATAGCAATAGTTGCAAGAGCAATAGTTGGCGAGACGATCATGTGACGACACATTGATATAGATCAAGATGATGGAGATCATGGTGTCATGCCGGTGACGAAGGAAATCATGACGATGCTTTGGAGATGGAGATCAAAGGCACAAGATGATGATGGCCATATCATGTCACATATTTTGATTGCATGTGATGTTTATCTTTTATGCATCTTATTTTGCTTAGTTCGACGGTAGCTTTATAAGATGATCTCTCACTAAATTTCAAGATAAAAGTGTTCTCCCAGAGTATGCACCATTGCCAAAGTTCGTCGTGCCCAGATACCATGTGATGATCAGGTGTGATAAGCTCTACGTCCATCTACAATGGGTGCAAGCCAGTTTTGCACACGCAGAATACTCAGGTTAAACTTGACGAGCCTAGCATATGCAGATATGGCCTTGGAACACTGAGACCGAAAGGTCGAGCGTGAATCATATAGTAGATATGATCAACATAGTGATGTTCACCATTGAAAACTACTCCATTTCACGTGATGATCGGTTATGGTTTAGTTGATTTGGATCACATGATCGCTTAGAAGATTAGAGGGATGTCTTTCTAAGTGGGAGTTCTTAAGTAATATGATTAATTGAACGTAAATTTATCATGAACTTAGACCTGGTAGTATTAGCATATCTATGTTGTAGATCAATAGCTCGCGTTTAGCTCCCCTATTTTATCTTTTGATATGTTCCTAGAGAAAACTAAGTTGAAAGATGTTAGTAGCAATGATGCGGATTCGATCCGTGATCTGAGGTTTATCCTCATTGCTGCACAAAAGAATTATGTCCTTAATGCACCGCTAGGTGACAGACCTATTGCAGGAGAAGATGCAGACGTAATGAACGTTTTGCTAGCTCAATATGATGACTACTTGATAGTTTAGTGCACCATGCTTAATAGATTAGAATCGGGACTTCAAAGACGTTTTGAACGTCATGGATCATATGGATGTTCCAGGAGTTGAAGTTAATATTTCAAGAAAATACCCGAGTTGAGAGATATGAAGTCTCCAACAAGTTCTATAGCTAAAAGATGGAGGAGAATATCTCAAGTAGTGAGCATGTGTTCAGATTGTCTGGGTACTACAATCACTTGAATCAAGTGGGAGTTAATCTTCCAGATAAAATAGTGATTGAGAGAATTCTCTAGTCACCATCACCAAGTTAGTAGAACTTCGTGATGAACTATAGTAGGCAAGGGATGATGAAAATGATTCCCGAGCTTTTCATGATGATGAAATTGATGAAGGTAGAAATCAAAAAGGAGCATCAAGTGTTGATGATTAACAAGACCACTAGTTTCAAGAAAAGGGCAAAGGGAAAGAAAGGGAACTCCAAGAAGAACGGCAAGCAAGTTGCTGCTCAAGTGAAGAAGCCCAAGTCTGGTCCTAAGCCTGAGACTAAGTGCTTCTACTGCAAAGGGACTGGTCACTGGAAGCGGAACTGCCCCAAGTATTTGGCGCATAAGAAGGATGGCGAAGTGAACAAAGGTATATTTGATATATAGATTATTGATGTGTATTTTACTAGTGTTCGTAGAAACCCCTTGGTATTTGATACTGGTTCAGTTGCTAAGAGTAGTAACTCGAAACGGGAGTTGCGGAATGAACAGAGACTAGTTAAGAGTGAAGTGACGATGTGTGTTGGAAGTGGTTCCAAGATTGATATCATCATCATCGCACCCTCCCTATACTTTCGGGATTAGTGTTGAACCTAAATAAATGTTATTTGGTGTTTGCGTTGAGCATGAATATGATTTGATCATGTTTATTGCAATACGGTTATTCATTTAAGTAAGAGAATAAATTGTTGTTCTTTTTACATGAATAAAACCTTATATGGTCATACACCCAATGAAAATGGTTTATTGGATCTCGATTGTGGTGATACACATTCTCATAATATTGAAGCCAAAAGATGCAAAGTTAATAATGATAGTGCAAGTTATTTGTGGCACTGCCGTTTAGGTCATATTGGTGTAAAGCGCATGAAGAAAATCCATGCTAATGGGCTTTTGGAATCACTTGATTATGAATCACTTGATGCTTGCTGTCGGTGTCAAAACCGGTGGATCTCGGGTAGGGGGTCCCGAACTGTGCGTCTAGGCCAGATGGTAACAGGAGGCAAGGGACACGAAGTTTTACCCAGGTTCGGGCCCTCTCAATGGAGGTAAAACCCTACGTCCTGCTTGATTAATATTGATGATATGGGTAGTACAAGAGTAGATCTACCACGAGATCAGAGAGGCTAAACCCTAGAAGCTAGCCTATGGTATGATTGTTGTGTATGAATGTGTTGTCCTATGGACTAAAACCCTCCGGTTTATATAGACACCGGATAGGGTTAGGGTTACATAGAGTCGGTTACATGGTAGGAGATCTACATATCCGTATGGCCAAGCTTGCCTTCCACGCCAAGGAAAGTCCCTTCCGGACACGGGACGAAGTCTTCAATCTTGTATCTTCATAGTCCAGGAGTCCGGCTGAAGGTATAGTCCGGCCATCCGGACACCCCCTAATCCAGGACTCCCTCAGTAGCCCCCGAACCAGGCTTCAATGATGATGAGTCTGGCGCGCAAATTGTCTTCGGCATTGCAAGGCGGGTTCTCCTCCAAATTCCATATACATGTTGAATAAAGTCCGGTTTCTTGTAAATGTTCCGCTCCTTGGCTTCTATGCCCAATAATGGCCGTCTCCCACGTGTCAAACGAATATGAAAAGTCTTGAGTGTTTTTACATCCACACCCCTAGCTGCGTAAATGAGCTGCCCATTTAAGGGGACGAGGATTTAGATCCAAACCACACCTTCTCCCCTTCGCGAGTGTTCATCAGAGCGCATCCGACAAAGGTCCATTCCACCATGGCCAGCGGTCACAACTCCTCCCTTCGCCCTTCCAGCCCTTAGCCTGGATATTGGGAGAGATGCTCCATCCCGCATAGCGAGCTAGTGACGCTCCAGACCAAGGGATTTCTCCCCTGGCCTATATGGTCCCGGTTCGAGCCGGTCTTGCCGTTTATAATGGTGGAGAGCAAGCGGAGAGTGCCCCCAATCCCTCCAAAGGAGAGCGGGTATGCCTTGTCCCTTATCTAATAAGAGTGATCGGATTTCCAATCCATCCGTTTCTCCGGCGGCTACTGGAGTACTATGGCCTCCAGCTACACAATCTTACGCCTGCCTCCGTATTGCATATCGCGGGCTTCGTAGCCCTCTCCGAGCTGTTTTTGGGTGTTGAGGCTCATTTCGGGCTGTGGAAAGAGCTATTCTACCTCGTGCCCCGTTCTAAGAAGGGGTCAATGTATCAATTGGGCGGAGCCGAAGTGTGGCGCATCGCCGGGACCGGATACCTATCCGGAACCCCAAAGAAGGCATCCGAGGACTGGCCTTCGGAATGGTTTTACATAGAAGACGTCCCGCTGCCGGATCCTGCACGGATAGGTCTCCCTGAGTTTGACAGTTCCCCACTAAAGAAGCGCCTAAGTTGGCGTCCACGGAGCCCTCAGAGGGAAAGCGACAAGGACATTTTTTACCTGATGGGCCGGATAAGATTGTTAGCTCATTCCGGACTGACCATGATCGGGGTCATGGCTGCATGCATCATGCATCATGCGAGGGGTGCATCCACTACAATATAGAGGCCACCCCATGTGGTACTTCAATGGGGAGGACGACACCACCCGCTACGGCCGCAAGGGGCCTGATTCGGCTGCGGCTCTAATAAAGACCTTGTCCGCTTTGTACAAGGGAGAAGAGGAGGATTTTCTCCATGTCGACCCAAAGGGTGGATTTTCTATGTACAATCCTCCAAGCTGGGTAAGTGGTCGCATCTTGCCCATCCGTTTTATATTCCCATTGTTAAATATTCAGTCTAGCGACTTCAACGCAGGAACTGCGCCAGGCTGTTAAAGAAATAAACAGCCCTCCTCCACAACCCGAGGACCCAGGACGGTCCCTTGATCCGGACTCTCAAGAGGATCCGGACTTTTCAGTGGAGCTGATTGATGGAGTGTTCCATCAATTGAGCAAGGACAAAGCCTTGGTGGCCATTACGGCTGATTACCCAGGGCTAATCCCGGCCTCCCAGAAACGGGAGGCCGAACCTGCGGCGACAAGCTAACGAGGGGCCGCAGGGCCCCATGGGCAGAAAAGAGGTGCAGTCCGGACCGAGACGTCAGCGCAAAGGTATGGCGCGCCCCCTTATCCCAGGTGTTACACCTTCAAGGCACATTAACACTCGTGACAAAGAGACCTTGCCGGACTAGATTCAGAGAGGCTGCCAATCGCGCCTCCACCATCCAGGCTCCAAAGCCTGGTCCGGAGGTGGAGGCGAACACAAGGCGCGCACCGGGCGCTCCTCCGACGGAGGATGTGGACAGGTTGTCTGCCACCAACTCTGAGGTGGAGAGTGCCATGAACCACAGGCGTCGCCGGACAATCCTTCGCGACGCTTGTTTCTCCCAAGAGGCGTTAGATGCCTTCAAATCGGGAGTGCGTACCTCCGTGCCGCTCAAAATGGTCTAGCCAGAGCCACGGAGCAATATGTAAAAGACATACGGATAAGAAAATTTTGGTAATTATATATAGATACCAGTAGCCCCCGAGACTTGAAACAGTTAGAATAACTGATTTAAGGATCATTTGTTATGCAGGTTCTTACAGAAAAGAATTCCCTACTGTCCAAGGAGCTGGAAGAGTGCAAATCCCAACTTGAGGCCGCACTACCGCGGCATGGGAGCCCAAGGAGACCCCCTCTGGTAATATATACTTCGAAAGATAAGAATTTTGCGAAGCACGGCATGGGTGCGAATCTGACAAATGAAATTGCAGATGGTGCCGGATTGAATCCGGAAAAGCAACACCTCCTACGCCAGCTAAAGGCTGGTGAGAAGGTGATGACAAAGGTGAGGCGGGAGAAGAACGATCTCCAAGATGCCAACACCAAGCTGGGCGTCGAGCTGAAAGTTGTTCGTGCCCAGCTGTCAGACTCCGTTAAGGAGAATCAGCGGCTTCGGCGCGGCATATTTAGTAAGTGCTTGAACAAACGTTTGAAAGAAAGTTCGGCGGGGAAGTCGACTAATAGAGCAATGTCTATAAGTGTGCTAACAGGTCGTCCTGCAGAGGAGATGCCCGGTTCTACGGGTGACCTTCTTCCCGAGCTCTCGCAACTGCTCGATCGAGTTCGGCAGGCGATGCAAGACGTCGCCCAGGCCCTGTGGCCATCCATCTCCATGCCCGAAGGTCTTGGAGAGCTTGCGGAGAAGCTAAAGGGAGCACGGTGGCGCTCCCGATTGTGGAAGATATCGGCCTGCTGTCAAGGCGCTAGGGAGGCCTGGGCCATGGTGAAGACGCGATACACAAAGGCTGACCCCAACCACATGGCCGAGGTCGGTCCTGTAGGGCCCGATGGGAAGGAGATCCCTGTAAGCTTAGTATACGGCCAAGTAGAGTTGGCCGCAAAGTATTCCCAGCAGGACTGTAAATTAGACAGCCTGTTAGATGGTATTGAAGAGGAATAGAATCAGTCAAAATGACTATGTAATTTAATTGACATTTATAATGCCTTCTAGCCGGATTGTAGATCATTTGTCATGGCCGACCTTTTCTCTTCAGCCTCGGGACCTGACGGTCCGGAGTGTGTCCGAATTCCCATGCGGTTATATAGGAACCAGGGAATGCATGGAGACCAGGCGTAGGGGTCATTAGTGCATGAACAGACAAGTGCCCGACTAGTTATGTTATATTACATGGTTAGTAAGAAACATATTCCAGGGACAATAGTTCCGTTAGGGGTTCCTTTCCCTGGGAGGCATGCCCTAAAGTGCATGTCCATGCTGCGAAAAGAAACACAGGAAAAACATCTGGGGGCGTATAGATAAATAAAATAAAATAAAGATCATCTTTAGTTCACCGACCGAATATTCCCTTAAGAACGCTAGCTTTCGGCTTCACCCAGTCTGAGGTACACGTCCGGCTGGCCCGGCAGTAACAATCGCAGAGGTGCTCCCTTTACCACCTAGCCGAACAATCGGGAACGTAGGGGTAAGCACAGGAGCCAGGCAACCCAGCTTGGCCAAAACTTAAGTCATATCGATGCATATAACGGTGAATAAAAGGTACATGCGGAAGTGTGACAAATGTGTTGGGCATGAAGCCCCGTATAATTAAGCTTCTGTTTAAAGAAGCCCCCAGGTTTAATGAGCGCGGATAGCGCGTCACTTTATGAGCCTTTATAGGCTATAAGAGAGAGGGAGAGAAGAAGAGGAATGTAAGACAGAAAGTATAAAAAATGGACAGAGGAAGGAGACGAACACAGAGTCCGGCGCTAGGCATAGAATCTTCGGAGACGGGCTGCGTTCCATGGGTTCGGCTCGAGTCGGTTATCCGATGCATCTCGCGGGCTGTACGCTCCACCAGTCAGGACTTGGTCAATTATGAAGGGACCTTCCCACTTGGGCTTGAGTTTGTCCTTTTTCTTGTCCGGTAGTCATAGAACTAGTTCACCAACGTTGTAATTTTTGGCCCGTACTTCTCTGCTTTGGTATCTTCCAGCCTGCTGTTGATAGAATGCGGAACAGGCTTTTGCCACGTCACGCTCCTCCTCCAATGCGTCCAAGCTGTCCTGCCGATCTAGCTCGGCTTCTCTTTCTTCATACATGCGCACTCGAGGTGAGTCATGAATTATGTCGCAAGGTAAAACTGCCTCTGCACCGTACACCATAAAGAATGGTGTGTATCCGGTGGTGCGATTCGGCGTGGTCCGCAGCCCCCAGAGTACGGAGTCGAGCTCCTCTACCCAGTGTGTGTTAGATTCCTTGAGGGACCGCACTAATCTGGGTTTGATGCCGCTCATGAAGAGACCATTTGCACGTTCGACCTGGCCGTTAGTTTGTGGGTGATAGACGGAAGCATAATTGAGCTTGATGCCCATGTTTTTGCACCAGACTTTTACCTCGTCGGCCGTAAAGTTCGTTCCGTTATCCGTGATGATGCTGTGGGGGACGCCGTAACGGTGTACAACCCCGGATATAGAGTCTATCACCGGTCCGGATTCGGCCGTCTTAACAGGCTTGGCTTCTATCCATTTGGTGAACTTATCCACCATGACCAGTAAGTATTTTTGCTTATGGGTTCCACCTTTAAGGGGTCCAACCATGTCAAGCCCCCAGACCGCGAAGGGCCAAGTGATGGGGATAGTTTGGAGGGCGGTGGGTGGCATATGGCTCTGGTTTGCAAAGAGCTGGCAACCGGTGCATCGTTGGACTAAGTCCTGGGCGTCTGCCCGGGCCGTCGGCCAATAAAAGCCTGTACGGAAGGCCTTTCTTACAAGGGACCGAGCTGCCGCGTGATGACCGCCGACTCCGGCATGAATTTCAGCCAGGAGGTTTTGCCCTTCCTCTTCGGAGATGCACCTTTGAAGGACCCCGGTAGTGCTTTTCTTATAAAGCTCTCCCTCGTGGACTTTGTAGGCTTTGGATCGCCGCACTATGCAGCGTGCCTCATTTTGGTCCTCGAGGAGTTCCTTCCTAGTAAGGTAGGCAAGGAATGGTTCCGTCCACGGGGCGATAACGGCCATTATTACGTGGGCTGAAGGTGTTATTTCATTGGCAGAGCCTCCGATTGTGTCGGAATGTTCGCTGTCGGGCAGTGCGGTTGGGTCCGGGCTGTTATTGTTTGGCTCCCCTTCCCATACTACAGATGGCTTGAACAGCCTTTCCAAGAAGATGTTGGGGGGACTACATCGCGTTTTGCGCCGATGCGTGCCAGGACATCTGCCGCCTGATTATTTTCCTGGGCTACATGGTGGAATTCAAGCCCTTCGAACCGAGCTGACATTTTTAGGACGGTGTTGCGGTAAGCTGCCATTTTTGGATCCTTGGCATCGAAGTCTCCATTTATTTGGGATATTGCGAGGTTCGAGTCCCCGCGCACCTCTAGGCGTTGAATGCCCATGGATACTGCCATCCGGAGACCATGTAGAAGGGCATCATATTCAGCTGCATTGTTGGAGTCCGTGTACATAATATGGAGTACGTATTGAACTGTGTATCCTATGGGGGACGTCAAAACGACGCCAGCCCCCAGTCCATCCAACATCTTGGAGCCGTCGAAATGCATGATCCAATTTGAGTATGTGCCGTACTCTTTAGGTAGTTTAGCCTCCGTCCATTCTGCGACGAAGTTGGCCAAGACTTGCGACTTGATGGCTCGTCGTGGCTTATAAGTTATGTCGAACGGGAGGAGCTCAATGGCCCATTTTGTAATCCGGCCCGTTGCGTCACGGTTGTTTATAATATCGTTAAGTGGTACTTCCGAGGCTACTGTTATTGAACACTCTTGAAAGTAGTGTCATAGCTTCCGGGATGCCATGAATACCGCGTACGCAATCTTTTGATAATGCGGGTACCGTGATTTGCAGGGAGTGAGGACAGTGGACACATAATAGACCGGCTTTTGAAGGGGGAATTTGTGTCCGTCCGCTTCTCGTTCGATGACGAGCACTGCGCTTACAACCTGATGTGTTGCTGCAATGTATAATAGCATTGGTTCGCCAATGTTTGGCGCGGCCAGGACTGGGTTCGTTGCCAGTATGGCTTTTATTTCATTGAGTCCGGCCGTGGCTGCATCCGTCCATTCGAAGTGTTCGGTGCGCCGAAGTAGGCAGTAAAGGGGTAGGGCCTTTTCTCCCAAGCAGGAGATAAAGCGACTTAGAGCCGCCACGCATCCGGTTAATTTTTGTATTTGTTTGAGGTCCTTTGGGATATCCAATTGTGACAGAGCTCGGATCTTGGCTGGATTTGCTTCAATTCCTCTACCGGATACAATGAAGCCCAAGAGCTTTCCGGCTGGGACGCCGAAAACGCATTTTTCCGGGTTGAGCTTGATGTCGTATGTTCGGAGGTTATCGAATGTGAGCCTCAAGTCGTCTACTGGAGATTCGACATGTCTTGTTTTGACGACCACATCATCTACATATGCCTCCACTGTTTTGCTGATCTGGTTTGCCAGACATGTCTGAATCATGCGCTGATATGTTGCGCCGGCGTTTTTGAGCCCGAAGGGCATTGTGTTGAAGCAGAATGGGTTGTATGGTGTGATAAATGCCATTGCGGCTTGGTCTGATTCTGCCATCTTGATTTGATGGTAGCCGGAATATGCGTCGAGGAAACACAACGAGTCGTGTCCTGCGGTAGCTTCGATAATTTGATCGATGCGGGGGAGGGGGAAGGTATCCTTTGGGCAAGCCTTGTTAAGGTCTTTAAAATCAACGCACAGGCGCCAGGATTTGTCCTTCTTTGGTACCATCACCAGGTTTGCTAGCCAGTCCGGATGTTTTATATCTCTGATGAATCCGGCCTCCAATAACTTTGCTAGCTCCTCTCCCATGGCCTGTCTCTTAGGTTTGGAAAAACGCCGAAGAGCTTGCTTGACAGGTTTGAATTCTTTTAGGGTATTTAAGCTGTGCTCGGCCAGCCTGCGTGGGATTCCTGGCATGTCTGAAGGGTGCCAGGAGAAAATGTCCCAGTTCTCTCGTAGGAACTCTCGCAGTGCGGCATCTACATCAGGGCTTAAATGTGCCCCGATGGAAGTTGTTTTATTGGGGTCCGTTGGATGGACCTGGAATTTGACTATTTCGTCCGCCGGTTTAAAGGAGGTGGACTTGGATCTTTTGTCGAGTACCACGTCGTCTCTATTCACCGTGGAGCACAGTGCAGTTAGTTCCTCAGCCGCTAGGGCTTCGGATAGTGCCTCAAGGGCCAGTGCGGCTGTCTTGTTTTCGGCGCGGAGTGCTATGTCCGGATCACTAGCGAGAGTGATGATCCCGTTGGGCCCGGGCATCTTGAGCTTCATGTACCCGTAATGGGGTATTGCTTGGAAGATTGTAAATGCTTCCCGCCCTAGCAGAGCGTGATAACCGCTGCTGAACGGAGCCACATGGAACATGACCTCTTCGGACCTGTAATTATCCGGCGTGCCGAACACCACATCTAGTGTGATTTTTCCTGTACAGCGCGCTTCCCGACTGGGGATTATTCCTCTAAAGGTTGTGCTGCTTCGCTCAATGCGGTTCTAGTCTATTTCCATTTTTTGAAGGGTTTCCTCGTAAATGAGGTTCAATCTGCTGCCGCAGTCCATGAGTACCTTGGTAAGACGAAAGCCGTCCACTATTGGACTGAGGACCAATGCAGCTGGTACTCGGGCTGTTCGGAATTTAGGTTCATCACTGGCGTTAAAGGTAATAGCCGTGTCACGCCATGGGTTTATTGTTGCCACTTGGTAGATTTCGGCATGGCTGCAGAGTGTCCTTTTTCGCATGTTATTTGATGTGAAAGTCTCGAAGACTGTTAATACCGTATTGGTGTCTCTGGGGTGGCTTTCTGTGGCCTCCGGAATTAGGAGATCTTCGCCAATTTTGGCCACCTGCCGGAGTATCCAACATGCTCTAAGGCTGTGAGTTAGTGTGGCGTCCTCTGTACTGTGAATTTTACAGGGTCCATTAAGCCATACTTCCAATATGGTTCCATGCCCTGTAGAGGGTTTTTGCTTTTTGGTGTTTGATCCGGGTGTCTGGCGATGATGCACCCTTTTATTTCGGATTGGGTTTGCATTCAGGGCCGGATTGTCCCAAAATTTTATTTTGGTTTTCCAGGCGCTTTCCATTGCACACTACTTTCGTACTATGGACGCCAAGTCAGCGAAGCGTGTAATATCACGGCGACTTACGGCATTGAGGATTCCCTTGTCCGTGCAATTATTGCAGAAGAATGAAATAGCGTCTTCCTCGCGGCAGTCCTTTATCCTGTTCATAACCAGGAGGAATCTGGCCCAGTAATGATGTACTGTTTCTTCGGGCTCTTCCTAATTTGGGATAGATCGCTAATGTTCGGGTGGGTGGGTGGAATTAAATCCGAAGCCTCACCCCATCTGAGGCTCAGAGGCCGAGGAATTTCCGAACTCGAAAATTTGGATTCCTGGATGTTGTCCAATGAATCCAGTCCGTCGCCTTACTCTAAGCTCAGGTCTTGAGTGATATCCTCCCCTCCGCGGGTATCCGGCTTGGAGGGATCGGGAATCCGGATGTAGCTAGTCCTTAAGATATGTGAGGGGTCGTAGCACTGTCCCTCTACTATGGCAACATGATGGGTGACTTGGGGAGAGTTAATCTCTCTCAGATCGGGCTTGGGCCCAATCTGGTCGTAATCCGTAGCGACTCCCAGGGCGGCGATGCGATCCAAGAGCTCGTTTATGGAGGAGAGCTCCATTCGATCTAACTGCTCGGTGAATTCCGAGCTGACATGAAGATTGTTTTCGATGGCTCGAGAGATCATCGGCGCAGAAGCCGAACAGGCGGTCATAAGAAAACCACCTAGCCGGAGGATTTGGCCGACAGCCAAAGCTCCCTTAGCAACGGTGCCGTCTTTAAAGACGGGACGAGGCATCCTTCCTGATGGCGACGACATAGAGGAACTCTCAATGAAAGCACCAATGTCAGTGTCAAAACCGGCGGATCTCGGGTAGGGGGTCCCGAACTGTGCGTCTAGGCTGGATGGTAACAGGAGGCAAGGGACACGAAGTTTTACCCAGGTTCGGGCCCTCTCGATGGAGGTAAAACCCTACGTCCTGCTTGATTAATATTGATGATATGGGTAGTACAAGAGTAGATCTACCACGAGATCAGAGAGGCTAAACCCTAGAAGCTAGCCTATGGTATGATTGTTGTGTATGAATGTGTTGTCCTAGGGACTAAAACCCTCCAGTTTATATAGACACCGGATAGGGTTAGGGTTACATAGAGTCGGTTACAATGGTAGGAGATCTACATATCCGTATCGCCAAGCTTGCCTTCCACGCCAAGGAAAGTCCCTTCCGGACACGGGACGAAGTCTTCAATCTTGTATCTTCATAGTCCAGGAGTCCGGCTGAAGGTATAGTCTGGCCATCCGGACACCCCCTAATCCAGGACTCCCTCACTTGCGAACCGTGCCTCATGGGAAGATGACTAAGACTCCGTTCTCCGGAACAATGGAGCAAGCAACTGACTTATTGGTAATAATACATACTGATTTATGCAGTCCGATGAATGTTGAGGCTCGCGGCAGATATCATTATTTTCTAATCTTCACAGATGATTTGAGCAGATATGAGTATATCTACTTGATGAAACACAAGTCTGAAATATTTGAAAAGTTCAAAGAATTTCAGAGTGAAGTGGAGAATAGTCGTAACAAATATAAAAGTTTCTACGATATGATCGCAGAAGTAAAATATTTGAGTTACGAGTTTGGCATTCAATTAAAACAATGTGAAATAGTTTCACTACTCACGCCACCTGGAACACCACATTGTAATGGTGTGTCCGAACATCGTAACCGTGCTTTATTAGATATGGTGCGATCTATGATGTCTCTTACCGATTACCACTATCGTTTTGGGGTTATGCATTAGAGACAGCTACATTCACATTAAATAGGGCACCATCTAAATCCGTTGAGACGACGCCGTATGAACTGTGGTTTGGCGAGAAACCTAAGCTGTCGTTTCTTAAAGTTTGGGACTGCGATGCTTATGTGAAAAGGTTTCAACTTGATAAGCTCGAACCCAAATTGGAGAAGTAAATCTTCATAGGATACCCAAAAGAAAATGTTGGGTGCACCTTCTATCATAGATCCGAAGGCAAGATATTCATTACTGAGAATGGATCCTTTCTTGAGAAGGAGTTTCTCTCGAAAGAAGTGAGTGGGAGGAAAGTAGAACTTGATGAGGTAACTGTACCTGCTCCCTTATTGGAAAGTAGTTCATCACAGAAATCTATTCCTGTGACTACTACACCAATTAGTGAGGAAGCTAATGATGATGATCATGTAACTTCAGATCAATTAACTACCGAACCTCGTAGGTAAACCAAACTGAGATCTGCACCAGAGTGGTACGGTAATCCTGTTCTGGAAGTCATGTTACTAGACCATGACGAACTTGCGAACTATGAGGAAGCGATGATGAGCCCAGGAAAGTGTGTCCGGCCAAATGGGATCAAGCGTGTTGGGGTATGTGGTGCACCCCTGCAGGGAAGTTAATCTATTCGAATAGCCGTGATCTTCGGTAACAGGACGACTTGGAGTTGTACCTTGACCTTATGACAACTAGAACCGGATACTTAATAAAACACACCCTTCCAAGTGCCAGATACAACCGGTGATCGCTCTCTCACAGGGCGACGAGGGGAGGATCATCGGTTAGGATTATGCTATGCGATGCTACTTGGAGGACTTCAGTCTATTCTCTTCTGCATGCTGCAAGACGGAGGCTGCCAGAAGCGTAGTCTTCGAAAGGACTAGCTATCCCCCTCTTATTCCGGCTTTCTGCAGTTCAGTCCACATATGATAGCCTTATTCCATTTGATACCAATGCATACATATGTAGTATAGCTCCTTGCTTGCGAATACTTTGGATGAGTACTCACGGTTGCTTTCTCCCTCTTTTCCCCCTATCCCTTCTACCTGGTTGTCGCAACCAGATGTTGAAGCCCAGGAGCCAGACGCCACCTTCGACGACGACTCCTACTACACTGGAGGTGCCTACTACTACGTGATGCCCGCCGACGGCGACCAAGAGTAGTTAGGAGGATCTCGGGCAGGAGGCCTGCGCCTCTTTCGATCTGTATCCCAGTTTGTGCTAGCCTTCTTAAGGCAAACTTGTTTAACTTATGTCTGTACTCAGATATTGTTGCTTCCGCTGACTTGTCTATGATCGAGCTCTTGTATTCGAGCCTTCGAGGCCCCTGGCTTGTAATATGATGCTTGTATGACTTATTTTATTTATAGAGTTGTGTTGTGATATCTTTCCGTGAGTCCCTGATCTTGATCGTACACGTTTGCGTGTATGATTAGTGTATGATTAAATCGGGGGCGTCACACAAAGAAAGAGTTCTTGCCTGTGTTACAAGGTGTGAAATTGAGTAATACTCAAAGCCCGACCATGGCAGAAGATAGAGAGAAAATGAAAGTCATTCCCTATGCCTCAGCCATAGGTTCTATAAAGTATGCCATGCTGTGTACCAGACCTATTTTATACCCTGCCCTGAGTTTGGCAAGGGAGTACAATAGTGATCTAGGAGTAGATCACTGGACATTGGTCAAAATTATCCTTAGTGCAATAAGGATATGTTTCTCGATTATGGAGGTGACAAAAGGTTCGTCGTAAAGGGTTACGTCGATGCAAGTTTTGAAACTAATCCAGATGACTCTAAGTCTCAATCTGGATACATATTGAAAGTGGGAGCAATTAGCTAGAGTAGCTCCATGCAGAGCATTGTTGACATAGAAATTTGCAAAATACATACGGATCTGAATATGGCAGACCCGTTGACTAAACTTCTCTCACAAGCAAAACATGATCACAACTTAATACTCTTTGGGTGTTAATCACATAGCGATGTGAACTAGATTATTGACTCTAGTAAACCCTTTGGGTGTTGGTCACATGTCGATGTGAACTATGGGTGTTAATCACATGGTGATGTGAATTATTGGTATTAAATCACATGGCGATGTGAACTAGATTATTGACTCTAGTGCAAGTGGGAGACTGAAGGAAATATGCCCTAGAGGTAATAATAAAGTTATTATTTATTTCCTTATATCATGATAAATGTTTATAATTCATGCTAGAATTGTATTAACCGGAAACATAATACATGTGTGAATACATAGACAAACAGAGTGTCACTAGTATGCCTCTACTTGACTAGCTCGTTGATCAAAGATGGTTATGTTTCCTAACCATAGACATGAGTTGTCATTTGATTAACGGGATCACATCATTAGGAGAATGATGTGATTGACTTGACCCATTCCGTTAGCATAGCACTCGATCGTTTAGTTTGTTGCTATTGCTTTCTTCATAACTTATACATGTTCCTATGACTATGAGATTATGCAACTCCCGTTTACCGGAGGAACACTTTGTGTGCTACCAAACGTCACAATGTAACTGGGTGATTATAAAGGTGCTCTACAGGTGTCTCCGAAGGTACTTGTTGGGTTGGCGTATTTCGAGATTAGGATTTGTCACTCCGATTGTCGGAGAGGTATCTCTGGGCCCTCTCGGTAATGCACATCACTTAAGCCTTGCAAGCATTGCAACTAATAAGTTAGTTGCGGGATGATGTATTACGGAACGACTAAAGAGACTTGCCGGTAACGATATTGAACTAGGTATTGAGATACCGACGATCGAATCTTGGGCAAGTAACATACCGATGACAAAGGGAACAACGTATGTTGTTATGCGGTCTGACCGATAAAGATCTTCGTAGAATATGTGGGAGCCAATATGAGCATCCAGGTTCCGCTATTGGTTATTGACCGGAGACATGTCTTGGTCATGTCTACATAGTTCTCGAACCCGTAGGGTCCGCACGCTTAAAGTTTCGGTGACGATTGTATTATGAGTTTATGTGATTTGATGTACCGAAGGTAGTTCGGAGTCCCGGATGAGATCGGGGACATGACGAGGAGTCTCGAAATGGTCGAGACGTAAAGATCGATATATTGGACGACTATATTCGAACATCAGAAAGGTTTCCGAGTGATTCGGGCATTTTCGGGGGTACCGGGAGTTACTGGAATACGAGGAAGAAGTAATGGGCCTCATGGGCCAAGTGGTGGAAGAGAGGAGGCAGGGCGCGTGGCCCCCCTAGCCCAAACCGAATTGGACTAGGGGGCCGGCCCCCCTTTCCTCCTTTTCCTCCTTCTGCTTCCTTCCCATTCTCCTCCTTCCTTTCCTCCTCCTAGTAGGAGTAGGAAAGGGGAGTCCTACTCCTACAAGGAGGAGGACTCCTCCTCCTGGCGCGCCTATAGAGGGCCGGCCGGCCTCCCCCCTTGCTCCTTTAAATACAGGGGCAGGGGGGCACCTCTGGACACACAAGTTGATCAGTTGATCTCTCCCAGCCGTGTGCGGTGCCGCCCTCCACCATATTCCACCTCGGTCATATCGTAGCGGTGCTTAGGCGAAGCCCTGCGTCGGTAGCAACATCATCACCGTCACCACGCCGTCGTGCTGACGGAACTCTCCCGTGAAGCTCTGTTGGATCGGAGTTCGCGGGACGTCATCGAGCTGAACCTGTGCTGAACTCGGAGGTGCCGTGCGTTCGGTACTTGGATCGATCGGATCGTGAATACGTACGACTACATCAACCGTGTTGTGCTAACGCTTCCGCTTTCGGTCTACGAGGGTACGTGGACAACACACTCCCCTCTGGTTGCTATGCATCACCATGATCTTGCGTGTGCGTAGGAAATTTTTTGAAATTACTACGTTCCCCAACAGCTTGCGACACCTAAACCTGCTTCTGCTATTCGTTCTGATATGTCGCATGTTATTGATGATGCCACTTCTGCTATACATGATACTTATGATGAAACTACTTCTATGCTTGATACTACTGTGCCACTTGGTGAATTTCTTGATGAATACTTGCTAGGGCTAGAGAGAATGAAAATATTGAATCTGATAATACTGATGAAAGTGATGATGAAGACTTGCCTGTTATTCCTAAGGGTTATGTTTTTGATAAAGAAGCTTCTTTAGCTCTTTTAGCTTGCAAAGATAGATACAAACTCAAGAGGTTATTAGCTAAATGGAATCAGCAATCTCTAAATGCTAGAATGAAACCTGACCCTGCTTTTGCTACTTCACCTATATGTGTTACTGATAAGGATTATGAATTCTCTGTTGATCCTGATATAATTACTTTGGTTGAATCTGATCCATTTCATGGCTATGAATCTGAAACTGTTGTGGCACATCTTACTAAATTTAATTATATTGCCACCCTGTTCACTAAAGATGAGAGAACTCGCTACTTTTATATCCTTCAAATATTTCCGTTCTCATTAAAGGGTGATGCTAAGATATGGTTTAATTCTCTTGATCATGGTTGTGTGCGTAGTCCCCAGGATATGATTTATTACTTCTCTGCTAAATATTTCCCTGCTCATAAGAAACAAGCTGCTTTAAGGGATATATATAATTTTTTGCAAATTGAAGAAGAGAGTCTCCCACAAGCTTGGGGGAGGCTTCTCAAGTTACTTAATGCTTTGCCTAATCATCCTCTTAAGAAAAATGAAATACTTGATATCTTTTATAATGGACTAACCGATGCCTCCAGAGATTACCTGGATAGGTGTGCTGGTTCTGTCTTCAGGGAAAGAACACCGGATGAAGCTGAAATTCTATTGAATAATATGTTGACAAATGAAAATAATTGGACACCTCCGGATCCAATTCCCGAGCCTATTCCTAAACCAACTCCGAAGAAGAGGGGTATTCTCTTTCTCAGTCCTGAAGATATGCAAGAGGCAAAGAAATCTATGAAAGAAAAAGGTATTAAAGCTGAAGATGTTAAGAATTTACCACCTATTGAAGAAATACATGGTCTTAATTTACCGCCTGTTGAAGAAACATATGATCTTAATCCTTTACCTATTGAAGAAACTCATGGTATTGATAACCCGACACAGGTAGTAAAGGTAAATTCTCTCTATAGATATGATAAAGCTGAAATCCCATTTACTAAGTTTGCTAGCCCATGCTTAGATGAGTTTGATAAATTTATGGCTAAGCAAGAAGATTTAATGCTTATTTTGGTAGACAATTGAAATACAATTCAAATATGCTTGAACACTTGGGTGATTATATGGCTAATGTTAAAGGTGAACTTAAACTTATTAGTAAACATGCTTCTATGGTTACCACTCAAGTAGAACAAGTACTTAAAGCTCAAAATGATTTGCCCAATGAATTGAATAGTAAGAATAATGATAATGTTGTTAGAGTTATGACTAGAGGTGGTAGAATGACTCGGGAACCTTTCTATCCTGAAGGCCACCCTAAGAGAATTGAGCAAGATTCTCAGAGAAATAATATAGATGCACCTAGTCCTTCTAAAAGGAAGAAAAATAAAAATGGTAGGACTTTGCATGCTTCTAGTGAACCTATTACTCAAACACCTGAGAACCCAAACGATATTTCTATCTCTGATACTGAAACACAATCTGGTAATGAACATGAAACTAGTGATAAGGTTAATGATAATGTTCATGATGATGCTCAACCTAGTAATGATAATGATATAGAAATTGAACCTGTTGTTGATCTTGATAACCCACAATCAAAAAATCAACGTTATGATAAGAAAGACTTTGTTGCTAGGAAACACGGTAAAGAAAGAGAACCATGGGTTCAGAAACCCATGCCTTTTCCTCCCAAACCATCCAAGAAAAAGGATGATGAGGATTTTGAGCGCTTTGCTGAAATGACTAGACCTATCTTTTTGCGTATGCGATTAACTGATATGCTTAAAATGAATCCTTATGCTAAGTACCTGAAAGAAATTGTCACTAATAAAAGAAAGATGCCGGAAGCTGAAATTTCCACCATGCTTGCTAATTATACTTTTAAGGGTGGAATACCAAAGAAACTTGGAGATCCCGGTGTACCAACTATACCATGCTCCATTAAAAGAAACTATGTTAAAACTGCCTTATGTGATCTTGGAGCCGGTGTTAGTGTTATGCCTCTCTCTTTATATCGTAGACTTGATTTGAATAAGTTGACACCTACTGAAATATCTTTGCAAATGGCTGATAAATCAACTGCTATACCTGTCGGTATTTGTGAGGATGTGCCTGTTGTAGTTGCAAACGTTACTATTTTAACGGACTTTGTTATTCTTAATATTCCCGAGGACGATAGTATGTCTATTATTCTTGGAAGACCCTTTTTGAATATTGTAGGGGCTGTTATTGATTGCACTAAAGGCAATGTCACTTTTCATGTTAATGGTAATGAGCATACGGTAGACTTTCCGAGGAAACAACCTCAAGTTCCTAGTATCAACTCTATTGGAAAAACTCCGTCGATTATATTTGGAGGTTTTGAATTTCCTCTTCCTACTGTCAAGAAGAAATATGATATTCTTATTACTGGGGATGTGCATATCCCCGTTGAGGTAACATAGTGTTATTCAAAATTTCTCCGGTTCCATGTTATTCGGAATGAGTTCGTTAACAAGACTTGATCAACCTTGTTAGTGGATTCCTTTTGATGAGCATGAGATGGATGAAACTAGAAGGCACAACCTTTTGTACCCTCCTTTTACTTTCTGTTATTTATATTAAATAAAATAAAAATAGTATTTTTCTATCTGTTACCTGATTATCCATGCAATATAAAAATACCCCGAAAATAAAAGTTCTCCAAATGCCCTGAAATTTAAATATGATTTTTTTGGAATATTTGAGAATATTTTGCACTGGGAACACAGCAGGGGGGTCACCCACCTGCCCATGAGGGTGGAGGGCGCACCCTACCCCCTGGGCGCGCCCCTTGCCTCTGGCCCTCCTCCACTTATCCTTTCACCCACACACTTCTTCTTCCTCCCACAAACACGAATATCTAGCTCAAGCACGAGTTCTAGCTCATTTTGCTGCCATTTTCGATCTCCTTGCTCAAAGCACCTCTCACAAAACTTCTTGGGGAGATTGTTCCTTGGTATTTGACTCCTCCATTGGTCCAATTAGTTTTTGTTCTAGTGCTTTATTCATTACAAATTTTTGCAGCCTAGGTGACCATGTTCTTGAGCTTGCATGTCAAATTTATATGGTTCCAAGTAGTTTTGATGCATGATATAGGCCCTAGGCACTTGTAGGAGTAGTTGCTATCAATATTATTGAGTTTGGTTTACTTTTATTTTGAAGTTACTAAAAATTTCAGAATTTGTCATATAATAATGAAGAGACTTTTGAGGGGCTCATCGAGCCGAAGCTCGAACGAAAAGGCACAGAAGTCCAAGTATAATCTGCCTCGCACCGCGGACGTTCGGTCGTGTGAATGGCCTTCTGATGATTTCTTGAGAGCAGCCGGGATTTATGAAGATTTTTATGAATTGGCTAAGAATTCAGGCCTCACCGCTTTCCTCCACGACCAACGCTATCGGGCAGTACCTTGTTCCGTCAGAGGCTATTCACGCCTATCAGAACCCTACATCAGCCACAGAGCTAGAGCCGGAACCACAAGTTGATCCTACACGACAGTCTAATTATCAGGGGGATCCGAAGATGATTGCCAACCAGTGGCAATCGGAGTCTTCTTATTCGCAGTACGACTCCAACTATTATTATGGATATCCGCCAGGCCAACCGTGGCCATAGACCAACTTAGGCCAAAAGCCTAAGCTTGGGGGAGTACGTATTTCTCACCGACATTACATTTATGTTCACACACTCATTGCTTGATGTCGGTGCTCATACTTTTGCATTGTATCATCCATGCTAGTTTATTTTCCTTTTTATGCTTTCTTCTTGTGTGTTTAATAAACCTTAAGAAAAACCAAAAAAATTAGTTGTAGCTTTTAATTAGTTTACTTCCCATGCTTGTAGTAGTAATTAAAAAGAAAACCCAAAAAGATCTCCTATTCTTCTTTTGCTTGTTGGGAGCTCTCCCGTGTAAATAGTTTTATTTCTTTTCTTTTCTTTGGGGGTCGATAGGAGAAGACCATGATTAAATTGTTGAAGTGGCTCTTATATGCATTATTTTTGATCTGACAAAAGAGCCCATATTGCCTTGTCTTCTCCTGTTTATTGAATGCTTCCAGATTCCAGCTTAGTCCAATGCAGTTGCACTATTATTATTATTCACATCATTCGGTCGTGCAAGTGAAAGGCAATAATGATGATTATATGATGAACTTATTGAGATGAGAAAAGCTGGTATGAACTCGACCTCTCTTGTTTTTGTAAATATGATTAGTTCATCATTCCTGATTCAGCCTATTATGAATAAACATGTTTGCAATGACAACTAGAGATCATAGTTCTTGTGCCATGCTTGATTAGCTAGGAGCTTATAATGGTTTACCTTGCGTGCCAACATGCTATTAAAATGGTTGTGATGTGGTATGATAGGGTGGTATCCTCCTCTGAATGATTTAAGTGACTTGACTTGGCACATGTTCACACATGTAGTTGAAACAAAATCAACATAGCCTTGATGATATTTATATTCATGGTGGATTATATCCTACTCATGCTTGCATTCGGTGTTGATTAATTTTAGTGCATGTTCATGACTGTTGTCGCTCTCTAGCTGGTCGCTTACCGATATTTTTCTAGCCTTCACCTGTACTAAGCGGGAATACTGCTTGTGCGTCCAACTCCATAAACCCCAAAGTTGTTCCATACGAGTCCATCATACCTACCTATTTACGGTATCTACCTGCCGTTCCAAGTAAATTTGTATGTGCCAAACTCTAAACCTTCAAATAAATATCCTGTTTTGTATGCTCGAATAGCTCATGTATCAACTAGGGCTGTCCGTATCTTACATGTTAGGCGGGTTATTCTCAAGAGGAGTGGACTCCGCTCCTCACTCACGAAAAAAGTGGCTGGTCACCGGGATGCCCAGTCCCATGCTTTATGCAAACTAAATCAAAATAATTGCAAACAAACTCCCCCTGGGACTCTTGTTAGTTGGAGGCACTCGTTGTTTCGAGCAAGCCATGGATTGATGCTTGTTGGTGGAGAGGGAGTATAAACTTTACTATTCTGTTTGGGAACCGCCTATAATGTGTGTAGCATGGAAGATATCGCCATCTCTTGGTAGTTATGTTGACAATGAAAGTATACCGCTCAAAATTTTATTCACCTCTATTTCAAAACCGAGCTCTGACACCTCTACAAATCCCTGCTTCCCTCTGCGAAGGGCCTATCTATTTACTTTCATGCTGAGTCATCCTCATCTTATTAAAAAGCACCAGTTGGAGAGCACCGTTGTCATTTGCATTCATTACTGTTAGTTTACATTGAGTATGACTTGACTGGATCTCTTTTACCATGAATTACAATGTCTACTCAGTCCTTGGTCTTTAAAGGTGCTCTGCATTTATGTTTTGCGGTCTTAGAAAGGGCTAGCGAGATACCATCTTGTTATATCATGTTATGATTGTTTTGAGAAAGTGTTGTCATCTGAGATTTATTATTATTGCTCGCTAGTTGATTACACCATTGATATGAGTAAACTTGAGACCTAAGCGTTATTGTGAATATGGTTAGTTATAATCTTTGCTGAAAACTTGAATGCTGGGTTTACATATTTACAACAACAAGAGCAAACAGAGTTTGTAAAAGTTTTTCTTTATCACTTTCAGTTTATCAACTAAGTTGCTTGAGGACAAGCAAATGTTTATGCTTGGGGGAGTTGATATGTCTCCGGCGTATCTAGTTTTCCAAACACTTTTGCCCTTGTTTTCGACTCTAACTTGCATGATTTGAATGGAACTAACCCGGACTGACGCTGTTTTCAGCAGAATTACCATGGTGTTATTTATGTGCAGAAACAAAAGTTCTCGAAATGACCTAAAACTTCACGGAACAACTTTTCAGAAAATATAAAAAAATCCTTGCAAAAGATGAAGGCCAGGGCGCCCCCCTACCTTGTGGGCCCCCTGGAGCTCCTCCGACCTCAACTCCAACTCTATATATTGTGTTTCGGGGAGAAAAAAATCAAAGAGAAGAATTCATCGCGTTTTACGATACGAAGCCGCCGCCAAGCTCTAAAACCTCTCGGGAGGGCTGATATGGAGTCCGTTCGGGGCTCCGGAGAGGGGAATCCGTCGCCATCGTCATCATCAACCATCCTCCATCACCAATTTCATGATGCTCACCGCCGTGCGTGAGTAATTCCATCGTAGGCTTGCTGGACGGTGATGGGTTGGATGGGATCTATCATGTAATCGAGTTAGTTTTGTTAGGGTTTGATCCCTAGTATCCACTATGTTCTGAGATTGATGTTGCTATGACTTTGCTATGCTTAATGCTTGTCACTAGGGCCCAAGTGCCATGATTTCAGATCTGAACCTATTATGTTTTCATCAATATATGAGAGTTCTAGATCCTATCTTGCAAGTCTATAGTCACCTATTATGTGTTATGATCCGTTAACCCCGAAGTGACAATAATCGGGATACTTACCGGTGATGACCGTAGTTTGAGGAGTTCATGTATTCACTATGTGTTAATTCTTTGTTCCGGTACTCTATTAAAAGGAGGCCTTAATATCCCTTAGTTTTCATAAGGACCCCGCTGCCACGGGAGGGTAGGACAAAAGATGTCATGCAAGTTCTTTTCCATAAGCACGTATGACTATATTCGGCATACATGCCTACATTACATTGATGAACTGGAGCTAGTTCTATGTCACCCTAGGTTATGACTGTTACATGATGAACCCCATCCGGCATAATTCTCTATCACCGGTCCATTGCCTACGAGCTTTCCATATATTGTTTTCTGCTTATTTACTTTTCCGTTGATATTGCTATCATCACTACAAAATACCAAAAACATTACTTTTACTACTGTTACCTTTTGCTACCATTACCACTACTATCATATTACTTTGCTACTAAATACTTTGCTGCAGATATTAAGTTTCCAGGTGTGGTTGAATTGACAACCCAGCTGCTCATACTTGAGAATATTCTTTGGCTCCCCTTGTGTCGAATCAATAAATTTGGGTTGAATACTCTACCCTCGAAAACTGTTGCGATCCCCTATACTTGTTTGTTATCAGCGTCCCATCTTAATACCTTCGTGGAATTATGCGATATGCAAAAGAAAAAAGATGTGGATAATGATATTGTGAAGATGAAATTATTTCCGTTTTGTTTGCGTGATTCTGCAAAAATTTGGTTTTCTTCTTTGCCTCGCAATAGTATTGATTCATGGAATAAGTGCAAAGATGCTTTTATCACAAAGTATTTTCCGCCCTCAAAGATTATTTCCATTAGAACCCAGATCATGAATTTCAAGCAACCTGAACATGATCGT
This sequence comes from Triticum urartu, assembly GCF_003073215.2. Classification (NCBI taxonomy): domain Eukaryota; kingdom Viridiplantae; phylum Streptophyta; class Magnoliopsida; order Poales; family Poaceae; genus Triticum; species Triticum urartu. The sequence continues at coordinate 701,695,928 of NC_053028.1, forward strand.
CTTGCACAATCTTGGGAAAGGATGAAAATGATGCTAAGGAATTGCCCAACTCATGGGTTAAATCTTTGGATGATCATACGAAAATTTTATGCGGGATTGAATTTTGTTTCTCGTAATATTTTAGATTCCACCGCAGGTGGTACTTTTATGGAAATTACTTTGGGTGAAACCACCAAATTGCTTGATAATATTATGGCAAATTATTCACAATGACATACCGAAAGAGCTCCTACTAGTAAAAAGGTTAATTCGTTTGAAGAAATTTCTTCTTTGAGTGAAAAAGTTGATGCTCTTATGAAATTGGTTGCTAGTAAAAGTGCTCCTATCGATTTCAATGATATGCCTTTGTCTACTTTGATTGAGCAAAATAGTGATTTCGTAGATGTGAATTTTATCTCGCGGAATAATTTCAATAACAATGCTTATAGAGGTAATTTTAATCCTAGGCCTTTTCCTAGTAATTCCTCTAATAATTATGGCAATTCCTATGGAAATCAAACTTATAATAATAACAGGAACACCACTGATCTTGAGAATAATATTAAAGTATTTATCAACACTCAAAAAGTTTTCAACAATACTATAGAAGAAAAGTTGAATAAGATTTATGATTTGTTTAGAAGTGTTGATAGAATGTCTCATGATGTAGAAAATCTCAAGAAGAAAATTTTTGTGCCTAAGGTTGAGGAATCAATTAATACTCTTAATGTTTCTATGGATGAAAGTAAGAAAAGAAGTTGTGCTTGGAGGTAAAAGAGAATTTTTAGAAAATGCGTTTTCTAGTGATTACTTTCATAAAAGTGATGAAGATCTTAAAATGATTGGTGTTTCTTCTATTGATTCCTTGTTTAGTAGAGTTAAGAATGATGAGAAGGGATTGGAGAAGAGTCAAGTATAGCTAGAAGGTGTCCCGATAATTCGAAGGTACAAATCTTGTTGAGAAAATTGATAAAACTGGGTTTGAAGAGGTCAAAACTTTGACTAGTGATGTACCTTCTCTCTTGGATTACAAAGACTTCAATTATGATAGTTGCTAATTGCTTGATTGTATTTCTTTGTTGAAATCCATGATGAATTCACCCCATGCTTATGAAATAAATAAAGGTTTTACTAAACATATTGTTGATGCTATGATGAAAGCTTTAGAAGAAAAATTGGAATCGGGAGTTTCAATGCCTAGAAAACTGCATGATGACTGGGAACCTACTATCAAAGTCAAGATTATAAATTTTGAGTATTTTGCTTTGTGTGACTTGGGTGCTAGTGTTTCCACAATTCCGAAATCTTTATGTGATGTGCTTGGTCTTACCGATATTGAAGAATATTCTTTAAATTTGCACTGGGCCACTACTAGGGAAAAGCTTATAGACAGACGCTTACTAGTAGCGAGGGTTTATAACCCTCACTACTGCTAATTACTAGTAGCGCGGGTTAAACGCACGAGTTTTTAACCCTCGCTACTACTAAGTTGATACTAGTAGTGCGGGTTTTTAACCCTCGCTACTACTAAGCGATCTCTACCGTGCCCTCTCGGGACATGCCATAGTAGTAGCGAGGGGTACAAACCCGTGCTACTACTAAGTTGATAGTAGTAGCACGGTTTTACACCCCTCGCTACTACTAAGTATGAGGTAGGTAAAATCCCCGTATCCTCAGCCGAATCCCTCCTCTCTCCCTCACTTCCCCCTCTCTCACTTTCGTCGTCTCTCCCTCATACTCCAGCGGTGGCTGCCGCTCGTACACTCTGCTTTCTTCGCCCCCTCCCTCTCTGAGATCCCTTCTGTGTCGGTCGCTGGAGCTCCTCGCCGCCGCCAAGATGTGGAAGCGCGACCACGGCATCCTCCTCCTCGCCGCCTTCACCGTCTTCTTCTTGCTATAGGTCAGCCCTCCTCCCTCCCTCCTGCCGCCGCTCGTCGCCGACCTCAACGGCGACGGCCGCCGTCAGGTGTTGCTCCCCACGCACGATGCCAAGATGCAAGTCCTCCAGCTCCTAGCCCACGCCGGGCTGGCCTCCGCGGCCGCCCTCGACGGCTTCCATGAGGCACGCGTCATCGACGGGATCTCCCTGCTCCCGGCCAACATGCGCGCATCATGGGGTCAATATTTTTTTTTGGTTTTTCAAATTAATAGTAGTAGCGCGGGTCACAGAATCGCGCTACTACTAACACACGTACTAGTAGCGTGGGATGCACCGCGCTACTACTACTAGTTAGCTGTAGCGCCGTAGTAGTAGCGCAGGCACCCGCGCTACTACTAGGTTTTAACCCGCGCCACTACTAGGATTTTTCCTAGTAGTGGGCGGATTCTACTATTAAAAAGCTTATGGGAAGAATTAATGATGTTCTTATTCTTGTAGATAGGAATTATGTTCCCGTAGATTTTATTGTTCTTGATATTGATTGCAATCCGTCTTGTCCAATTATTCTTGGTAGACCGTTTTTACGCACTACTGGTGCCATGATTGATATGAAAGAAGGCAATATTAAGTTCCAATTTCCACTAAGGAAGGGTATGGAACATTTCCCTAGAACAAGAATGAGGCCACCATATGAATCAATCATGAGGGCATCTTATGGATCTAGAACCAAAGATGACAAAACTTAGATCCTTGCTTTATGCCTAGCTAGGGGCGTGAAACAATAGCGCTTGTTGGGAGGCAACCCAATGAATAAAATTTATTTTTTCTTTTGGCTACCTATTTTTGAGTGTTAGCACAATTATGCTACTGTTATGATTTAGTTTTTAGTGTTTCAATTAGTGTTTGTGCCAAGTAAAGCCTTTAGGATCTTCTTGGGTGATAGTTGTTTGATCTTGCTGGAAAAAAACAGAAACTTTTGCGCTCGTGAAAATAATTTCCATTTTTAACCAGAGAGCGATAAAGTACTAATTATTTCTGCAGAATATTACTACACAAATTGCCCAGGTCGTCCTAATTTTTTAGTGTTTTTGGAGTTATAGAAGTATTCGAAATATCGAGATTGCTACAGACTGTTCTATTTTTGACAGATTCTGTTTTCTTTGTGTTGTGTTCTTGTTTTGATGATTCTATGGTTTTCTTTGATTAGTTTTTGTCATACCAACGTTGGAATACAGTAGATATAATGCATGAATAAAATATGAATTGGTTTGTTATAGTACTTATAGTAGTGATTTGTTTTCTTATACTAACGGATCTCACGGAGGCTTTGTTGAATTTTGTGTGATTGAAGTTTTCAAGTTTTGGGTTATCTTACAATGGATGAAGGAATAAGGAGTAAGAAGAGCCTAAGCTTGGGGATGCCACGGCACCCCAAGCTATTAACCAAAGAGAAGCAAGCAACTAAGCTTGGGGTTGCCCCGAGTGGAATCACCTCTTTCTTCTAACGACCATCGGTATTTTACTCGAAGCTATATTTTTATTCATCACATACTATGTGTTTTGCTTGGAGCGTCTTGTACGATATGGGTCTTTGCTTGTTTTGTTTTGTGTTTTTAGTCTTGATCCCTTGTTGGAAACACCTATTTTAGAGCCAAAATTATGCCATGACTTGGTAGAATTGCTCTCTATGCTTTACTTAAATTTTTATGAGCTATGGATTTGCTTTAGTGCTTCACTTATATCTTTTTCAGCACGGTGTGCTTTAGTATTTTTGAAGAAATTCTCTCTTCCTTCACATACATTTATTTGAGAGTTAGTAAAATTTTCAAGAAATTCTCTCTTGCTTCGCTTAAATTAATTTGAGAGAAAGAAATGTTATGCCCATGATCTTCACTTATATTTGTTTGAGCTTATCAAAAGAAACACATGAAAATTAGTCCCAAAGTGATAGATATCCAAGAAGGATATAATAAAAACTTTCATGAAGATCATTGGACAAAATAAACTTGATTCTTAGTAATAGTTTTGAGATATGATGATGTGATATGTGAGTCATGTTGATGAGGAATTATGCTTTAGTAAGAATATTGGTGTTAAGGTTTGTGATTCCCTATGCAACCACGAAAGTCAATAGTTTGCAATGAAATTATATCCTACTTGTGGTGCGTTATTCGGTGTTAATTATGTTAATGCTCACTTATGAGATTATTCGTTTCCTGGTTGGTCGCTTCTCAATCTTTTGCTAGCCTTCATTTTGCACTAAGTATGATCACTACTTGTGCATCCAAAATCCTTTAAACCAATTTTGCCACATGATTCCACTATATCTATCTATATGCAGTATTATTTTGGCGTTCTAAGCGAATTTGTATGTGCCATCTCTAATATTCAAAATAAATTTCTCTTTTGTGTGCTCGTACCGCTCACGAGGTGGTGAGGGGTGGCTAATATTTTCCATGCTAGATGTGTTATTCTCACGATGAGTGTTTATTCACTTGTCATTGCATGAGAGTAAGGCAAAGGTACTAGGGATGCCCAGTGCCGAAATGAAAAATGAATTGACTTTATCTTGTCAAATAACAAATTCCTTGAAAAGTGTTGGTATGGAAGGCACCCGTGGATATGGTTAGCCATGGAAAGTGAAAGTATGGTGGAAAAGGAATAAACTATAATTTCTGTTTGGGAACCGCCTATGATATATCTAGCATGGAAAGTGTTGGTAACTCTAAGTCATTTTCATTGGTGGGAAAAGTATGCCTCTCAAAATGTTTTTATCTCTCAATTTTCTCTTTAAGCTCTGGCACCTCTACAAATCCATACGTCCCTCTGCGAAGGACCTTTCTTTTACTTTATACAATTTTTATTTTGAATTTGAGTCTCCATCTTCTCTTATAAAGCACCGACTAGGGGGCACTATCACTACCTGGGAAAACCTTATACACAGAGGTATATCAGTAGCGCTGGTTAAAACAGGGCGCTACTGCTACCTGCTAGTAGCGCGTTCTAATAAAGCGCGCTTAGCTACATATATAGCAGTACCGTGTCTGCTGGAAAAAGTGCTACCACTATAATTCTCACCGTGTCGACGGTAGGCTAGGAATAGTACTAGTGATGCCACATAAAGCACGCTACCACTAACTGCATTGTAGCAGCGCGCTTCCTGGATAGAGCGCTACTACTAAGAAAGAAAATAAAATGGAAAAAATAGAGAAGTAAATGAAAATGAAAGAAGTATGAAAAAGAGAAATGAAAAAAAAAGAAAATGTAAAGATAAACAAAAGAAATAAAAATAAAGGAGAAAGGCATAGCAGTAGCGCATATTACAAGCCAGCTCTATAGCTACGTTCCTTATATAAAAGGAAAAGAAAAAGGGAAATAAATAACTGCTTCCTATAGCAGTAGCGTGTTTTGCTAGAAACCGCTATAGATAACTTAGCTATATTACAAGTCCTTTCCCCGCTCTCCCCCTATACCCCCAACTCCTCTGTCATCGCGGTCGATCGCACATGCCCACGACCTCACCGTCGCCGCCCGAGGCCACCCTCAACCTCACCGCCGCCGCCCGAGGCCGCCCTCGACCTCACTGTCGACGCCCTCGACCTCACCGCTGCCGCCCTCGACCTCACCGCCACCGCCTGAGCCCGCCCAGGACCGCCGCCGCCCAAGCCCGAGCCCGAGCCCGCCCTCGCCGCCCTTGCCTCCGTCATGGAGCACCTCCCCGCCACCATCTCTCCCCTCTCTATAAGCAGCCCACCCCCCTCTCTCTTTGCATTTTCTTCCTGTCATGTTAATTAGCAGTAGTAGTGGATGTTAATTAGTAGTACGGTTCATAGATAATGTTTTTTAGTAGTAGTAGATGTTAATTAGTAGTGGTGGTGGTACTAGTTAACTAGGGCAGTAGGGTTAATATTAGATGTTTTTAGTTAGGGTAATAATAGATGTTAAGTAGTAGATAACGTAGATGTTAATTAGTTCAGTAGGGTTTAGTTATTGAATTGAGTTTGTTTAACTACATGTTAATAAGGGCAGTAGGGTTTAGTTTAGAGTAAAATTTAGTTCATTAGTTAACTAAATATAATCTATATTTGGTTTTTGAATTGAGTTTGAGAGAGCATGAGATTTGTGTAGATTCTCTTGAAGTGTCAAACACTTGGAGATGCAAATTTGAAGTGGTCATGATATATGCAAATTCCTCAACTCTGTTTGCTCATGTTTATCTATTGTTGTAGTTTCTCATGCACATATTTTTAAGTGGTCATGTTATATCTTTTCATTGAAGTAGTTCGATTATGCCCAAGTGACCTTTGGTTGTTTCAATGGAATGAAGCCGAGTGGCCTGTGTTTTGCCGGAATGTTGATTCATTTCCGTTTCGGCAAATTTCAGGTGCTTGATTTAACCACTTTTTAGCAAAGGTCATGCCGAAATTTTTCGTGAATTTTGGGATGACTTGTCCTACAAACTAGGACATATTGAGTGCCCGGGATTTGCCGCATCGGGAAGGAATCAACGTTCCTGCAAAACATAGGCCTTTTTCTGTCATTATTCATTTCATTAGGTCTATAATCAATTGACTAGATTTAATCATAGGAAACATGGCTAGCAATGATGAAGGACAGGGTTCTGGTGATTGTGTCGACGTCTACCGGGCGGCAGACAAATTTATGAACCTTGCCGACGATCAACGGGTGTTCTTGCTGGGCCCACGTATCGCATCAGAAACTGAGACCAACATCCAGACCGGTGCTGAGACTGAGACCGTAGCTGAGACTGAGACCGGCACCGAGTCTGGCGGAGCCGGTATAGAATCAAAACCAAAGAGGCAACATCGCCTAAACCGGCTCATCACTACTAGACTGGTGGTCACGGAGGTGGACGCTGGCAATTTTGAGCCAAAAGAGCTTGAGGAAGCGCGATCGTGCTACGGCAAATCAAATAAGCTGCATCATACGGACAACCGCCACCATCAACGATGAAAAACCAAATAAGATAGAAAATATGAGGCCCTCCCTCCTAAAGAAGCTGCAACAGATATTCTTGTTCCCGGGCCGGGATGAATAGGAATATAAAAATCCAGATAAAGACCCGGCAATGAAGAAGATAAACAAACGTGCCATGAGCAAGTTTAGCGACGCGTTGGCCGCCTGGAAAGCAAGGGTGAAACATCGGATCATCAAGAAAAAGGAACCCTAGTCCGAGATTGTAAAGGATAATCCGACAATCACAGAAGAGCAGTTTCAAATATTCAAGGCGTCTTGCGAGGCCGAAGCTGCCAAAGAAAAGTCGAAGTACATGAAGGGGCTTCAAGAGAGGAACATGGGGTGCCACCACCTCGGAAGTCGTGGTTACGGCGGGAAGAGGTCCATATGGTCTAAGGAGGACGCGAAACACGAAAGTCTGGGCATCCCAGACCCCTTGGCGGACTTCACCATCCCGCAGGAGCGTGACGTCCTCAGGGCAGGACACCATTGGGACTCGGTCAAGAAGGTTTTCAAGACGGACACGATCACGACGGAGTTGATGAGACTGCTGGTAATTTTAGTTTCTGATCAATTCGACTGCATGTTTAGTCATATTTGTAAACGATCCTTGTTCCTTTTGCAGAGAGAGTAGCACAGGATTGCGGCCGAAAGCAATTCGCCGTCTAAGGCGTTGGCGAGGCCCAAGTGGGACACCCCATTCAACCAGGCGTTGAACATATTGAAACGACTCCCGGTGGACACCCGGCCGTCATATGGACGCGTGCACGGTGTCAGAGACGGCGCCACGTGGAAGAAGTACTACCATGAGACCACGGAGGAGAGAAAGGAAAGACGGAGGTTAACTGAAGAAAACATCGACAAAAAGGTTGAGATTGCGATTGAGAAGAAATCAGCTGAGACAGTCACAACAGCGGTGGCTGCCGCAAAACAGGTGATTGCAGATATGTCTGGTGTCTCGGTTCCGACCATTTTCAGTTGGAGTAGGCAAAATCTAGAAAAAAATGCAGCGGACATTCCCGTTGCCGACTTCTTCGGGAGCAGCTCAACTAGCGTTGCACCAGCACCTGCTCCTGCACCAGCTCCCGCACCTGCTCATAGCAGCCCGTCCTCCGTCTCGGATGTGCTCGGCGGTGCTTCATCTTTGGCTGAGCTCGGCGCCCTCACAGTATCTGTCACACCGGCCCTCTTCAATAAATATATAATCTCCTGTTTCCGTTGCCTTTGGGATGTCTCACGTCGTAGACATGTCTTTGCAGGCCGGCGTAACCCCGTGCACAATATTATACACCATCGGTGACCAGAAGGTGGACGTGGGGAAGGGGACAATAATGAAGCCGAAGGAACCATTGTTCCACAGCCGGCCGACCCCCTGACGTCTTCAAGGTTTCCATGGTCAGTGTCAAACCGGGCCACGAGAATTTGGCTCCTCCGGCACTAGGGGGATGACGACGAGATCCCGCGGTGGCTTGGTGATTGCAATGGTTGGGTCCTATGGTGGCCAAACACTACTAGGGAAAAGCCTACCAGCAGTGAGGGTTTTGGGCCTCTAAGTAGCGCGGGCACCGGCGCTACTAATAAGGCGCTACAGCTAACGTATAGCAGTAGCGCCGGTTGTCCCACGCTACTGCTATACATGAATAGCTGTAGCGCTCTTTGGGAAAGGGCACTACTGATATTATCTGCAGCGCTGTTTGCTGGGACGCGCTACTGACAATGCGGCGCTACTTCTAAATTTTCCCCCTCGCTACTACTAGTTTATTTATTAGTTTTTTTCCTGCATATTTGTTTTGTATTTGTTTTGTATTTGAATAGGCTTTATACAATAATCTTTAGCATATCATACACATACAAATGTAATCATAGCATATACATACAATTAGTCTCATCAAATCATGTCATCATCATAATCATCATCCAACACAAAGTGGTCTCTCGTCATCATCTCGAAAATAGCGATACATGTCTCAAATGATATGCAAATACATCGTCATCCATCTAAACAATGATATATGCGAGAAGAGCTATCACTGAGAACATGAGTTCGTATCCCTCTTTCGCATTAGCGTGAACCTCTAAACTAACTACTACCTGTTGCTCGGAAACCGGAAGGGCCTCACACTCCGCCACTTTTCGTATATATACTCCTGGCATAGCACTTCTTCGCCATCTATGATCTATGCACCTGCATCATCACATGAGTCGATGATATGCAACATATATAGTTGAGCAACAGAAAGAGACAGACTTGGCAAAAATAAAAACAACATATCATAAGCATAAATAACAAAGTTCATCGTACCCCAAAGTGCCCTAACTAGAGTGATTTTCGCTAGTCGAGGAGGAGGACAGTTTAATTACATCACAAATAAAGTTTCACCGTGCATAACTCAAAGTTTTGTCATACAGAAAGTTTGGACTAAACGGACACATTGTCATATATCGACAATCACTCCAACATGTCGTTCCATCCATCCAAGTCAGGGAGATAGTCCCCGATCCTAGTGAAAGGCTTCAGGTCGAGACGCTGAGAGGCTATCCATGTTCGGACGTCTTCTCGCGACATTTGTCCTTCTCCGTAAAACATCCCTGTTTTTCCGACGACCTCCTTCATGATGATTTGGGCAAGTTCGTGCTGGATGTTATAGAACTCAGCTCGAAGTCAATGATCCTCGATATCTCCTATGTCCTTTGCCCATTGCAGAATATGGGCATTGCCGGATCTAGGTGACATGCGAAGGTTCTAGTGATCCCGTCTGTACTCCAGCATGTGGTGTAGGACATAGAATCCATCATTAAGAGAATCGTTCGGTTGCTGGATGCAGCAGAAGTCGTTCTTATGGCCGAAGGCGACCCTGCCGCCCCTTCTCTTCTTGTCCCTGACCTCTCCACCCCTTGCTTGGTAGTAAAACATAGCACTGTCGAGAACATCCTTGATGTGGGTGTAATCCTTTTTGTGAATGTTCTTCGACGAGTCCAAGTAAAGAGCATGGGAGAATCGGGGGTAGATGATGATGAGGACGGCGCGCCCGCCGCTGCGCAAAATAAGTCCTCAAATTAATTAGCCTCCACCGTGCAAATGAATGATTGAAATCGAAGGAAGGATAGCAGCGCGGATGACTTACACGGGATGATAAGGCACGAGAATCGCCCCCTTGTCCTTATTGGTGAGCATGAAACTAACGATGTAATCCCTCGCGTATTCACGGTGATTTGCGCAGACTCCCAAGAAGCCCTCGTGCATGTAGTACGGGTCAGCGACACAGATATGAGATATCTGCTCAACCACGATGATGTAGTTCATGTGCAAGGCATAAAGGCGGACAATCGTAAAATCCAGCTTCTTCACGTGAAACATGTCGAATATGTAATCGAATCGGAGGAAGAACTTATCCGCGGGGAAGCTGTCGACGTACGACATTTGCCGCGGAACGTTAACCACGTAGAGTGGGTATCCTAGATCTTTCGAGGCGATGAGGTCTTTCTCTACCCACAGCACATCGTCATGAAGTCTCTTTAGATCGCCGAATCTGGCCCGTAGCGCTGTTGCAGGTAGGATTGGTTGACCGGGGATATGCCATTTATCCGCACCGGGGATATCTATACGGTCCTGAAGCCGAGGCTGCTGAGGCGGCTGGATCACAGAAACAGCTTTTTTGCCTTTCCTCGCTCTCTTCCTAAACTTCTTTACTACCGGAAGGTCGTCCATAATATGTTGAGACGGCAATTCAGGCACCGACTCATGACGCTCAAACCCTGAGGAGGCGCCAGTATAGACATACTGTTCAGCAGCGCCATCATCGTCCTCATCCTCATCCATGGAGACGTCATCAGCGACTAATGGAGCCTCCTCCTTACCCCGTCCACTATCACCCAACCCAACACCCAACGATAATTGGGTAGGTGGGGTGTTGATGTTCATACCTTGCTGAGGCTGCGTGCTCGTGGGTGTGCTCCCGGCCGCCTCCAGACGAAGCAGACTCTTTGACCACAACAGGACCCACCTAGCATTGCAACAATCACCAAGACGCCGCGGTGTCTCGTCGTCATCCCCCAGTAGTACTGGAGGAGGCAAATTCTCGTGGCCCGGTTTGACATTGGCCACGGAAACCTTGAAGACGTTCGGGGGGGATCGGCCGGCTGTGGAACAATGGTTTCTTCGGCTCCATTATCGTCGCCTTCCCCACGTCCACCTTCTGGTCGCCGATGGTGTACAATATGGTGCACGGGGTTTCGTCGGCCTGCAAAGAAAAGTCTGCGACGTGAGACATCTGAAAGGCAACGAAAACGGGAGATTATACATTTATATTGAAGGGGGCCGGTGTGACAGATACCGTGAGGGCGTCGAGCTCAGCCAAAGATGAAGCACCGCCTAGCACGTCCGGTGCGGGAGCCAGTGCAGGAGCCGGTGCGGGAGCAAGTGCAGGTGCTGGTCCAACGCTAGTCGAGCTGCTCCCCCGCCAAGAAGTCGGCAAGGGGAAAGCCCGCTGCATCTTTTTTTGGATTTTGCCTGGTCCAATTGAAAACGGCCGGAACCAAGGTAGTAGAAATATCTAAAGCCACCTGTTTTGCGGCAGCTACCGCTGTTGCGACTGTCTCAGTTGATTTCTTCTCAACCGCAATTTCAACCCTC